>NW_017167821.1:267860-271656 GCF_001652005.2 Ceratina calcarata | reverse complement strand
CGAAATATATTCTAAAAAGCGTAAAGATTCCAGGCTTTGTAGGCTTGTATTTCCTCGAGTCAGTTGTTTCTTCCAACTTCGCGCGTGTAGTGAAGTAAAAAATAATTCGGTAAGAAACGATAGAGAGCGGTATAAATATCAACTGATAGACTTTTTAAACAAGAATTGAGTATAGCTCCCAATTTAGAATAAATCTTATTTTATTTCGTTCGTGGGCACCTCTCACTGACGAATCGTTACACGAACTGGAGATACACGTTCATGCAGTTACGTAATACGTGCAATTCATGCATTTATATGAAAATTCAACGTGCAGAAATTATGAATGGAAACAACTATTCAAAATACCGAAAGCTGAATGTTCAATGATCAATTGATAAAAGCGATCTTAAACACATTTGACAAACTGTTTTATTTTACATAAGAATTCACAGTCGAGTGATGATGCATCTCTAATTTTAGTATCGCAATGATGGGCTCATATTTGCTCGCCTCGATCGAGAGTCCGGAATTTATCGATGACTGTCGGAGGGTTACGTTTTATCGTACCACTTTGAGGATTTTTATCTAGTCACCCGGCAGCTTTCACCATTTGAAAAAAGCACCGTTCGCTGCTTTGCCTTTATTATCCAATAAACTCGGCTGTATTGCAAATTCCTGGCTACGCGAGTATCGTTCTTTACGCCGGAAACCAAGAAGAAAAATGGTACTCCTCTTGTAAGAATCCATTTATCAGCCAGTCTATTTATGCTGACATTTCCTCTATGATAATTATTAGAAAAATTATTACCGACTAATTTAATAATAAAACTACTTAAATGAATCCTCCTATTTCCTTTTTTCTGCGCGATACTACAAATACATACAAGATAGATGTGTAAAGTAAAATATTGTCTAGTTAATAATAATAAGTAATAAAATCCAAGATATTCTTCTCTTCTAAGTTAGTTTAAATATAGCAATTACTGAAATTTGAAATACAATTCAGTAGGAATCATTCTCCCCCTCAGAGACATGACTGAACCATATGGCATCGCCATTTTATATTATTTTTATCATCAATTTTCGGTTACTCATCTCATCGAATTGCAAATGAATTAATAAACATGCACGGTCTGGTTTTTAATGGCCGTCATAGATCTAAGAGACATTTCGGGTTACATCGTGCGATCACGTAATGCTGAGCACACCATTCACCCTCTTTTCGTACCGCCCCTTTTATTCCCAGCGTGAGAGTTTCGCGAGGGTTATAACACAGAGTTAAAGTGCGTTACTATGGTAACACGAGCAGCCATGCTGGACCATGGGCGTGTGACAAGGAATTGACTCAGAAAAATTCAATAACGCCAACCTCTATCGAAATGGTGAAGCTTCAGAGAATTTCTCGAATAAATACGATTTAACGTGAGAAAATATGTATCAATACATTTAATTCCTGTTAGATTTCGTGCAAGGAACTGAACAAACATTCACCTCACTCTTCAAATTGTTTTCTCTTGACACTCTAATAAACGTCACTCACATGACTTTAAAAACTGATTAAAATTCCACTGTGCACACAACGAATGTTTGATAAGACCAAGTCGATATAATTATACCGCGAACGAGAATGGACAATGTTACGCAACACGCGTGCGGCTCAACCGCGGATTGGAAAGAAACTGGTACCGGAGAGAATCGAAGTCGAAAACGAACCCCGAGAAAAAGGTAAAAAGGGCAATAAAAGGGGGCTGGAGCAACAGCGTAACTAAAAATTTAAGATACAACACGGAAAGACGTAGACCGTGAGGTATCACGACGTGGAATTCCCTTAACGAAAAGAATTAGCTGAATGGACCGACCAAGAGTTATGTTTTTATTGCACCTATTCATATGACGGTTCGAGCAAAGGAAGAGAAGCCGCAGCTGGAACCGAAGATCCGTAAAGATTTGATTCTATTTCGACAAGTAAAGAAAAAGATTCAAGAAAGCCTCCTCGATCTTAGTTGTAAAATTAATGTAAAATAAATGGAACAAATGATCTGCATTAATCGTGCCAAGTTATACGATTCCGAGAATAACGAAGAAATACAATGCATTTGTAGAGTGCATGTTCTATTTTGTAGTAGAAACGGAAGACAAGGAGAATGTCCAGGTAGAACCATCAGGCGAGTGGAGTTTATAACGGTCTTCTTTATGCGATAATATCCTCTGTTTCCTTGGAAACGATCTGAAACCCTGCTTTTCCTTCGGCAGTAATGTCTGCCAACATGTTTCCCTTGAAAACGATAGGATAACCATTGATTACGTACGCTTCCGATAAAGTAGCAGCTGCTGAATCGTCAGTTGGGCAAAATCGGAGGACCGATAAAAATAATGTTCCTTGTTTTTCCGTAATCGTGAAATTCGTCCATTCGAATAGCCATTTATAGTTTTATTATCGCGGAGACAAGTATTTGTGATGTGATTAATGTCCGAGAGACGTGCAATCAAGTGAATAGAATTAAGTAAAACAGAGACTGAGGAGCCGCTTCATCTTTGTCAACTTGCACTATCAGATCTTAGAAATTCGAGACGACTGATGATTTTAATTCTCTGTTTATCTGATACAGTCCTATTAAAGTTTTAATGCTATTGGGAAAAGTTAAAAGGCTGGCACGTTCGAGTAGCTTGATATTTTCGGTTCGTAAAATTTTATAGATGGTAATAACCGGCAGCGCAGACGAAGTATACGCGCTGATCTATTGGACATTTGTGCTTTTACGTTCGATTGCTATAATGACGTGAAAAATTAAAGCTGATTCGAGCATATGTATTTTCATAGATAGTGCTTAATTAAACTTAAACTTGAATGTGGCAGTATTACAAAATGCCAGATTCCACTTGGGTAACCAGAGTTCCAGTCGAGCAGGGCCCTGCACAAGGATATCCATGCCCCTGCGCAGGAGTGCTCCGACCACGACCAATCCGTCTCACCGCATATGCGAGATCTTCGATATAAGTGCACCAAGGGTACACCGTACACGAAGATTAATATTTCCGCGCAGCACATGGGAATGGAACAGAAACACCCCCACGACTGGCGAGGCAGGCCATCCAGGTACAGGACCCAAGCTCTAGTCAATCGCTTGGCGCTACTTTTTACGTCTCCCCCTGGTACTCAAGCAATGTCTGACAGATAAATTACTATTCGCGGCGCGGGTATATTAAGATGCGAGCAAAATTGATTGATTGGAACGAGAGAGGGATGAATTTAAAGTCGCTTCGTTATACATAGAGTGAAATTTAGGAAGGCATAACCCATACCGAATACACACACTCATATCCATACGCGCACACGCATACGTATATCTCATAAACTAACGCAATACGCATCTCTTCGATCTTCTCTTTTCGATCTTCTTTTTGCGATTCTTCTCTATTCGGTCCTCTTTCTTCTCTTTTCTATTTCTTGAAATTATATGATATTGGTTTGTACGTTGGACTCTTCTTCTGTTTCTTAGAACTATGTGACGATGCCCTCATTGATGACTTCCTGCCTTGAACCTCAGGAGTGCGAGCGCCGGGCTACCCAGGCGTAAATGCAGTCAACCGGAAATGCAAGATCATTGGCTAATTCCTTTCCGGTTCCAATTTGCATATTCGCTCTTTCTCGATTTATAGACCATAGTGAATAATTATTCTAGTAATTTTAAAGGGAGTGACTACTGACTATGACCTCCAGAATTTTATCATTTGGTCAAGGATGGAGAAATAAAAATCCCAAAATTAGTTTTTATCCATTTATTAATCAGAGGTTGGTCGATGTACATTAAGT
>NW_017167821.1:219527-266118 GCF_001652005.2 Ceratina calcarata | reverse complement strand
CAATATTTTAATTCGGTTTTTAGAGAGCGAATGATTCTACTGTATCACCAATAGTTGCTAACTCCGAGAGAACATAGTAAATGATATAAAAATCGGAATAAGTTAAAAACACATGCAATGTATTAATGAATCATGAAATTTGCAAATACTCTGATAAGATTCTCCTTTTGTTTATTTCGATGACACAATAAAATGGATGTCAAAAACGGGATCATACCAAAGATTTGATCTTACCAACGACCGTCTGGCAACGTACTCCTAGCTTTGGATCGTAGATGGCACGTTCAAACTTCTGCAATCGATATTCCAGTCCGACACCAGCGAGGCAAAGCTGTTCTCTGTTTACCTTATTTCAAAGACATCGATGCTTGTCACGTTTTATAAAGTTACTTGAACAATTATAATAACATCATAAAGAGTTTACATAGCAAACTAGAATCTATTAACGATCGGCATGTAAATTATGAAATAAATATAAAATGTTACTGCATTTTATACTTACTGCATCTCGAATATTCAATACATCTAGTCAAACTACATTACATTCAAAAGGAGAAAATAAAATCATTTGAGAAATGTGCATAGATTAAGGCTTATTTCGTAGCAAGTCCCACGCATTCCAACGGAGCTAGTCGCGGTATTTGCTTTTCCTCGTTCGACGAATTTCACGATTTCTACTCGGTCGTGAGGAAGACGCACGTTCGAAAAAAATACAGTAAGGCTGCGGACCGAAGGCTGACCAAAGGGTACGAGCGACGGAGCTTTTAAAGCTGCGCCGCGGTGTTTGTTTGCGAGCCGTGTTAATTCGTCGAACAAATAACTCGGCGACGGACCTCGGACCACGAACGATTCGAACACGCTGCAAATGATCAGTTCCTCGCGGGCAACACGTGTAACTGCATTGCCTTTCATCCGTCTCCCGTTGCTTTTTCGAAGAATAAAGCAATTTTGTTTCAGTGCTGTGCGCGACGAACATTAATATAAATAAACAAATAGTTTCTCTTTATATCAAGAGTCGTCAGGTATGAAGTTTTCATTCTTCAAAATTGCATTTGAGTACTGAAAGTCCGCAGTGTTTTAAATTCACCGTTCGAAGCCGTCTTAGATTAATACACTTTTATAGAGAAAGAAATTCAGTTTCCTAACATAAATATGAGGACGACGTTTCCGGCGGAATGAAAATTCGGTACACGGTTAGCCGGAGTTATGCGAGACCGTAAACCTGGCTGAAATAACGGTGGAGACCGTGGCAGAGAACAACGAAACAAGTCAATACGTGTGGAATTTTACGACGGCTCGGGCACGGGGAATCGACGAAGCTGTACAGGGGAGGAACGCGAAACCACCACGTGAGCAAGCTGTTTTTATAATACACGTTAAATAACTTTACGAGGCCTCGAGTATCGTGGCAAATTGATTTTGTAACGACAATCACGGAATTAACGTACAATAAAAGTATCATGGCGGCAATTAAGCCAAGCACTTGCTTAACCGTTGCCCGCGGCGTCTCAATTCTCGCAGTGAATGATACGTGAACGGTATCAGGCCATTTTCATTCCTCCTGGACCCAGTTTACCGTGGCGCCCATCTTTCCGTCGGTTCGATCATCCGTCGTTCGTAAGTCTCTAAAGCTTTATTCAATCACCTCGTTTATCGTAGGCGCTACTTTTTACGTATTTCAAATGTTATACACGTACTTCATAATTTTATTTAGCAAATTTCGTAGTTCAGAGTGAACACGTTTAAAAAAGGTATGTCTGAAAAGTGAAATTTTGCACGCACGCGTAGCTGTGTGTACAACTATTACGCGCTCACATTTATGCCCCTCATAATTGACTTCGTTAAATGAAGAGAGTGACTGAGGAATTAGCTTGCCGGTAATAACTCGGCTATTTATTGACGCATGAAACGAGACGCCATGGTACCACGCGGCCGATACACCGAGTAGACGTCTTCTCAGCATTATTTCTTTAAGATTTCACCCTTAACTTACAATTTAATTATCTCGAATTTACTATTATAATACCATTTATAATTCAAGTTTCAACTCGGAAACAAGAGACAGATGTTCTCGAATTAACGACTTTTTTGGTCGTAATGTTTTCTTCAACAGAATCGGTTGGGTTCTGCCAGTTTCTCTTTTGCCCAGAATTTTTTCCCTTCGCCCTGTGAATCGGTCGCGCCTTTTATCTCACTCGAGGGAACATTCACGGTTTTCATCGTTTATTATTTTGTCGGTAGGGAAAAGAAAACTGACCCAGTAGCCTACATCCCGTACCGTTTTCATTTCCTGGTAGCGAAGGATGATTTTATGGTTGGGCAAAAGGAGTATCCTTAAACCTGAAGATTTCACCTCCTCCTTTGTGCCTCGAGGACTCAGGGATATGCGTCGAGTTTGGCTCCCACCATTCGTTTCACACAATGTCTGCAACGTCTCCCTGCACTAAATCATTTCAATTCCCGTTTGGAGAAATTTGAATAAACATTTTTGATGGCAGGCGCGAGACGCCATTTTCTGAACTGGTCCCGCGGCTCCAGTTCTGCCGTCGGATCGGAGCAAACCGGAATCGGCGAACGCTTTGAAAATTTAATCCCTTCTACGGTCGGTCTTGAAAACGCCCATACGCGGCTGGTTGGAGAACTGGTGTTCACCGCAGTTGGTATCTGTTCCTCAGACGAGATACGAACGAAACGCCCATGGTGAGCGGTGCGAGAGCCCAAGATCCTAAATCACATTTGACTCTCGTAATAGGATTGCTCGGAAAGCCTAAACCCTCGAGGAATGAAATCCGCCTGATAGTAAATCTACCTTCTCTTCTTGCACCCCGGCCCCAGCCTCCTTCTTGAGATCAGAGAACGCGGTTCAACGCATTCCATGCTCTGGAATGTCATCCCGAGCATCGCATTATTCCTATTATCTTATAGGGAAGAACGTTTCTCGGTGGCTTAAACTATCTTTGACGTCTTAACGAGAAGCTTTAATAAGTTTGCTTCATCATACTCTTCGAAGGTTTACCTATTTAGGTTGACCAAAGTTTCATCTTCACTTATAGGAGAAATCATGTAAATAATTCCTGTTCTGTAAATGATGTTCCTTGCGATTCTCACTACAAGGAAAGTATTCATCTTCAGAACATTTATTGAATGTTTGTTAATTCCGAAGGATTCCATGGTCGATGGTTCATTGGCCGTCTTTGAGTTTCATTCGGGGGAATAATCCTCGAGGAACATGGGGTACGGGATCCACTTACACAATTATCTACTCGCGGGATCTCCTTGGCGGCCAACCGCTCGTGCTTTTACTGCTCGCCTCCTCTTTTTGGATTCGCTGGCATTTTTTAACGTCCCATCCATCTTCCTTCTTCGCGCGCGTTCCTTCCACGCATCATCCTTGGCTGTCTCTTTTACTTCTTTCGATATCCTTGCTTCTATCGTTCACTGTAGGATTAACAAATTTTTGAAACGTCAACGAGACGATGAAATTCTTGTGTAGACGAAGGTTCTACTCTGTAAGAAGTTTGAAGCTGGATCTGTGAAGATTTTATTCTTCTCTCCGTGCATAAACCAACCGTTGCTACTAAATGTCAAGCAGTTGGAAACGAAAAAGTGAGAGCAAAAATTCAATTATGCGTGGCTGGTTCTCGTCGAGTGGGTCGTTTTTCAATGGAATCCTCGAGCCGAAGATAAGGGGCTTTAACGGTCTTATATTCCGACGGGAAGGGACACGGCGTTCCGTTCTAGTGCAACAGGCATTAAAACGTAGCGACAGGAGACGATCCGATGGGAAACTGGTTTCGAATTATTCGTAATGGCGACCGAAACCGACTAGGGTGGGTGGGATTTCGACCTTTTTAGTTTCATTTCACCCCATGGGAGTGGCAAACTATGTTCAGATTCTTGCTGTTTCAAATTCTTCCCAAAAAATGAATGCACGTGGCCCTGGTATTTCTCACAGTCAATTTGCCTTGAAGTATGTCTACGCTTTTTATGACACGATACATCGAAGACACACATTTCGTATTCCTAAGCTACAGTACAATCAATAAGAAAATTGTAAAAAAAAGATCGGAGTTGTAATTCGAAGTAGACGTTCAGCGAGGAGTTTGGTCAATATTTAAAGCGACCGCAACGAACGCCGAGAATTATTCAAGGCTGCTGATTTCGAATTCCATCGAAGGTTCGATCTTCCCGCGAAATGGGGTGGTCAGTCGTAAATACGCGAGCAAATATACTACTGCAGTTGTGAACCTGCTCAAATATGTAGATGCCCAAGCCCTTGCGTACCATTTCGAATCGAGATCAATTTCATGTACATTTACTTGATTAATTCACCGTTGCGTATAAACAAGATTGACGTAAACGAAAACTACGTTCATGAAAGAAGTTAGAACTTTTTAAACTCGTCGTTCAAAATGCAACCTGCTATTGAATGCATTGGAAAGCGAGTGAAACTATCTTGACCAGCGAGAAAATCTCAGCAACAGCCGACAAAAGCAACGCGGAAACGACTCGACCGACAGCCTTTCATGGTTGAAAGGGAAAAAAGGGGCTTTTCACTGGCCGACCAAAACGTAATCCCTGCCAATAAACTAATTAAGGTCGAGAACCCTTCGGCTACCTACTGGATCGCCATGAGGATCCCAAGTGCTTCCGGGATTACCTCGAAAATTCTATCTTCTGTGTTTGCACAAGCATTTCCAAGGATGAGGCAAGTTAAAGAGGTAGTCCTGGCTGAAAGTGTGTAGACAGGACGATATTGGTAATTCTAAAAGTGATTTAATTCAAAGAATATAATTCAGCGTGTGTTAAACAAAAACATGGTTGCACGGGAATGTAATAAGAGCAAGCAGTTTCTAACGCTGCGGACGAGTAATTAAAGACCCTGATTAATTCACTTGTAGTCCTCATTAGTGTGCTAATAATACCGACTCGCAAAGGGTATTGATCACCGTGGCATCCGTTGCCTCCGAGACGAGTCTGAAAATTCGGTGCAATTATTGCAAATTAATAAAACTAACGCGTTTCCTTGTTCGCTTCTTGTTAGCTTTAAATTAGAAATCGAAATTGGATCGTTAAACTCGTCGTACGATGAAATTATTCAAGGGTGTAATGCTTCGTACTAAACCAATTAAAATTTTACACTCCTGGAGGAATAAATTTAGTAAAACGAGCAAGAGATTATGAATCGATCCTGCGTGAAGATGAAACGAGAACGTGAGACACGTGTTCTGAAATGTAGCATCGTTCTTTACGTGGAATTTTACGGGAGCAGAAAATGTAGCGAAGGGAATAGAAACTCGGGAGAAACCAGGTGAAATCGTGAGTCGGACTGGCCGGATTATTTGCCCGAAGAAGGGTGGTCAGTCGTTTTCGAAAACGAATCGAGAGCAGTGTTGAGAATGTAGTCCTGCGATGACCAGGAAGAATCTAAGTGAGACATCAACGAGGGACGATAGCGTCGTGCGAAACGTAGCTAGGTGTGGACATACGTGGAAGATCCAGAAGAGTGGCGCGTTTAAAAGGATTTATGACGACAACAAAAATAATCGTTTAACAAGAAGAAAGATAGGTGGTGGTCGCGCAGGATGATCGGTCGAACGGTCACCGAGTGCCTATTGCCCATCAAACGGCCAGTCGAACGAGCCCTCTTCAAGCTCGAATCGACTTCCGTGAAACAGTATTCCAATTGTCATTGCAGTTCGTGATTATTCTTCTCTGAAGGAAATGGATCCATTGGATATCGGGTAAGATAAGTATTATAACAGAAAATAATACAGTATTTCATATAATTGTTGTAACGCTTAATGCACTACTGGATACAGCGTTCCATCTAATGATTGATACACAGACGAGTATACCGTTTAAAATTAACAATTATTTACCTACTCGTTTGATTGAAAGAAACTGCAAATGGATAATATTTACCGGTGTTGAACAAAGCGTTTCCATTCTTCGATAGGACGATAAAATTGATCGTAGGTAACGGTGATGGTAAAATATTCTCGAGTGCCGACGAGCAATGATGACCGTCGTTTCCGACGATTTTGCGATCGCGTTCTATCCGAAGGGATTCGCAAGACATAGGTATTCAACGGGTTGAATTGCTTTGTCCACGATTCACCCGCTCGGCAATTTCCATTTTAACAGGCGAGAGCCGTGGCCCTACTGATGTCACGATAAAAGGGCCGTTTCAACGCCGAGAACCGTTGTGTCTTCGCAGAGTAAGAAAATACGCCCGATCTGATTTAACGCGATTCTACTTTCCCGTTCGCGGATACTTACAAAGATCTCTTTAGAGAATTCTTAAAAATGTATCATGGAGAACTTCATGCTATTTTTAATATTTGATAAACTGTTAACTACACTGTAAATGTACGTACAAATCTATTCGTTGGAAGCACTGCAAGAAATAGGATTTGAATAGAGATTTATTAGGACGCGTATCTTAAATTACCCATAAACGCAAACGTCTACCAATAACAGTACTCCTGATTCGTCGTTCCACTGGAGCGACAAGTATGATCGCGTTGTAAATTCAACCCTTAACGTTCACCCTTTATAATCGCCATTCATTTCGCATCAAGATCCCGAATGGAAACGGCTCAACGATTTCGAGCGTTGTTTCCTTGAGATTTTATCAAGTGTAAAGATTGGATCCGAAGAACGTGTGATCTTTCCGGCGGGACGATTGTGTACAATGTCGGCACGGCGACGGAAAGAGAACTGAGGATGATTTACGGGAGGAAATGGAAGCCCTCGTGCACACGTGGTGCCCGTGTTTCGCGTGTACGTTTCTAATATCCGGACCGTTTCCCTCTTCAGCCATGAAGCTGGCTTTTCCAGGCCCGAACTCATCTCGCCCTGCTTTCATCCCTCGTGGTCGTTACCGCCCTTAAACATACAAATCCCACCCCTGCACGGGTCTTCCATTCCTCATATTTCGTGACGCAACGATCTTACCCCTGAGTGAAACCACGTTCGCTTCAGTGGAATACCCGTCCGAAATTTTATTTCGATCCTCTCGAGAAAGCTTTTAAAAATAAGAAGTCCATCTCTGAGTAGCAGTAGTATTTAGTTTTAAAAGGCAAACATCCGTTTTAAGGAAATTGCTCCAGTTGCTCTTCAAAGTTATTTTCGTTCGTAAACGAAACTTGCCTGGAGGTTTTCGAAATGAACGTAAGAGGCATAATGGACAAACAAGGTCTCCCTCGAATCGGATACATCAATATCAAGTCTAATTGGTGCCAGTCATCCCCTATCGCGCCAGCGAAGGGGATCAGAGGAGAGGAACGCGGGCCCCGAGTTATAACTATAAAACCGAGAGCGTCAAGCATAATAAACCCGGCTCGTTAATGGCATCGCTAATAGAATCATTCCCTACGTTCCATATGAAATAAGTTCCCGCCGTTTCCGCCTTATCTTTCATTGATAACACGAGAGCTACTTAGCAGTCAACAGAATTCGCCGCCGCCATTTCCTTTCTTTAATTAAAAGTTTCTTTTAAGGACGCCTGTATCTAAAATGTATGCGATCGATCGCAACGAAGATAATGCGAATTTTATGATTGCACGGTTATAGAGGGTAAATATTTAAATATCTTTTAGCGTTCGTTTGGATAATGGTTATTGTTATCGCCAATAGCTGGTGTAGCCGATTTTTCTTTTCAACTTTAACTCGGCAATGGTGGTCGGAGTAAAGCGTGTTCAAAGCTGTACCAAGAGGAATATTGTACGAGAGATACGAGGAGAGAAAGGATATCGACGAAAGCAGAACCGAGAGCAACATCGGCTGGGCAGCCATGAAACGAGAAAAGGGACTCAAGATGGCAAGGTAGAGGAGGGTAAAGGGATAACAACAAAGAAGCGAAGTTGCAACTTGCGGCTATTCGGTGTCGGTGGTTAAGTGTTATTATAAGCGTCGTGATCTGTACGCGCGGCCTCTCTCCGTTCGAGAGGAGCGCGTAGACGGCTCTTCTGCTCGTATACTCGGCAATGATTTTACGTTTACGCCCTGGCTATCCGCGCTGGCAACATTCTGCTGCTCGAAGGAAGTTGAAAGGGAGAGAGAGGTCGAACGGCAAAACGCGGAATAAGAAAAAAAGGAACGTAAGAACGGATGTAGAGAGGGAGCAACGTCGGGTGCGAGTCTAGAAGACAGAGGAAGGCTTTATTTTATTTTAATGGCGCCGTAAGCTGGGAGACCAGCACCGAAACCGAGCCTCCGTTCTCCTCATTCAGACTCCTCGGCTTTGACACTGCTGCACAACATATCGTCTCATCCCTTATTCATGAGAGATTTTTCTTATCCTGCCCTCCGCTTCGAAAGCCAAGCGTTCCTTATTCAGCGAATTCACATTGGGGGATGAAGATCGCTAGATTATTGCTTTTCTTCATCGCCGAGATTGAGGAAAGGCGCCAATCATATCTATCTGTGTCTGGTTTCCACGGGGTATAATTAAAGGAATTTAATGGTATGATATAAATATTTTGCGAATTTTCATAAAATGAATACTGCGGAGTCACGTGTCAGTGCAAAAGGCGAAGAGTCGTTCGCCTCGTCGACAAATCTTATCTGGCACCGTATTCGGTCGTGTTCGCCAGCCTCTTTGTTCACCCGAAGGTATACGAGATTTTCAATTAATGCTAGTTTATGGGACGTTCCTCGATTTTTGTTTCCCGAGGATGTTGGCAAGTATCGCAGCAGAGATAACTGAGATGGCCATGAATTAAAGCTGGCTGACACGAGAGACTATCCGAGGGCGGACTGGATCCGCGACGAAAATGATCTTGAAAGCGAACGAGAGAACGTAGGATAAGAAGAAATACAGCGATGCTTTTAAGGGTACGTCCCACGGAACTATAAACGTAATTCTACCGGTACATAAAGGATTATATTGATTACCGAGCCTGGATTCGGAGCCAATGATGTCACGTTAATTGGCAAGCCCTACGGTTCTCTACATTTGGTAAAAGGTGTTCGTACTCAGAAAATCTTGGGACTACTTAAAAAATGCAACAATATACGATGAGATGATGCTAAGTCAGATTAACCAGATATTTCCCTGATATCATCTCTCGGTTTGGCACCGAGCACTTAGAGTTTCAGTAAGCGGTAGTTTATGAGATCTTAAACAAGCTATGAAAAAGGTATACCGCGAGGACGCGAGTAGATAATCGAGGAATATAGTCTCGCGCTTGTGATAAACCATGCGTTATTATCATACGAAATAGCATAGTTCCTCTGATGACGATCATAGAGAAATCAATTACCATATCTCCGTGTCCACCTCTACCAATGATAATAGGATCGATGTAAGGTCGCGACTCAAATTTTTAGTATGAAATTGCAATATTCTCAACATTTGTTTCAAATACTTCTGGAAAGAAGGCAATCTCATTCTCTCGGACATAGTTATTATCCATAGGAAATCGTTCAATTATTCATTACATCGAGGTTATGCTCGGGATCCGTCCATTGTTTCGCCCACGTTGATAAATTCAAGCTCCGAGCCGGAACGTATCCCCCTCGGTAGGGGTTGACGTGTCGTTATTTATGCTTCGCGGCTCTCAATCCAACCTCTGACGACAGGCGAGCGGCATAAATTCCCCCCGTGCCTCTCTCGTACCGCCGATTGGCTGTTCCTCCTTTCTGGCCCTGCAACACAGCCCTACAGGGCTTTCACCCTTAGCTCTCCTCCCCTTGTCGTCTTAGCCATGGTGGCGTGTTCGACAAGAGGGAGAGAGCTCGAGAGAGCGAACGCAAAATCGACCCAACTTCAGACCAGCCTCCGCCTACGACCACAACGACCTCGCGCACTGCAACGCTGTTGGCGGTTCACCCTGAATGCTTGCCGAGCCTCGCCTCTTTATATCTATCCAGAAATTTATAGCGGGCTTCACGAGCCTCGATATCGATCGTGCAATATTAATAAATTCGAATCGGCCGCTGCCCGTTTACGCTGCTTCCATCCCCGGTCTTTCAGTATTAATCTTATCCTTATCAGTTATCATATTCTACCGTCAAGCTGTTAAGACTAGAAACAGACAAGAAATACACTAATTTACTGACGTCGCTAATCAAATTCTTATTCTCATCGTCGCGTCGACTTATACTGGGTGCGAATGATATTCAAGTTTGTACCGGGCGAGGACGATAAAAAGGTTTACATGCCAATTTATGGCGTCCGGAATTATCGTCGCTCATTAACCCATTAAACATTCAGAAAAAAAGCTCGTTCGTTTCTTTCATAAACGTTTATCTTCAGATTCTGAGTTGAATATTTTTAAGTAAGAAAACTGCTGCTTTTTCACGCTTCACGATATTTAATCAACCGGTGACAATATAAAATAGAAAGTCGTCGTCTTTCTGTTTTCATGTCTATTTAGTAGAATTTAATGAGGATTGGACTTCGATACGGAAATCGTTGGAACTTTCATCGGGTGAAAATAAGGACGGCGAGCAAGGGTAGGGGGAGAACGAGGAGGAACAATCAAGATCGCAAATATACGGCTCCGCGAACTCGCTAGGAAATAGTAAAAGCGAGGGATACGACGGCGGTCGCGAACGAGATAACTCTTTTACTGCTTCTTCGGGTTCCACGGTAAACTTTCTACTTTGGAGCGATCAGACGTGCCGAATTTTCGTTCTCTACAAGATTTCACGATTTACTTGTTTATGTGCTATCTGCTCAAATCAAATGAACACTCTGATAAGTCTGTAAGGGCGCTGCTCAGACTGTTTCCATTTTTTATCACTGTTCTTGTCAGAATATTCCTTATGGATTTGATAATAATTTTACCCTTATTGATAAGTTAATAAGCTACAAGCAGGGGGCAATGACCATGAAATTGAAAAAATTACCAAGGCCCTAGAACGCGAGGAGAGTGTCGGTGATGGCACGGGGCGGCCATCGAGCTCTGTAATTTACGTTCATAAAACGTTCGCGAGCGAACGTCCGGTCAAAGGGAGTACACCATTGTCGGTCTCGTGAATTTATTTTCATTTAGTTACAAGAAAATTGCACTCACTTACATTTACATTTGCTCCACCTATCTCGAAACCTTTACCCATTTGTTCGTAATTTATACATTAGATATTATAATAGAAGACGTTTATAGGCTTCAATCACATTTTTCAGAGAAACAAGAGAAGAGGATCGTCGATTCGGATTCTATATGACGCAGACGGGTACGGGATGGATCGACGGTGGAGGCTGGAGGATGATGGCACCGCGAGAGGGGCCGAGGAGAAGGTTTAGGGCGGACGTCCACCGGGACGGGGTGACCGAGAAAGGGGGACGGGGATGAATTTGCGCCGTGACGGCCGCGCAAGGGTGCAACGACGCCGACGCGACGCTGGGTCCACGGTGAACCGCGAACCGCGGCCGGGATGCCCGCACCCCATTTCGATTCGATTCGAGAGGTGAAGACGCTTTTACTTTTGTCCGCTCGCTTCCTAAGAACGTACGAATAAAAACCCCACGGCTCGCTGGTTCCTCTTTTCGTGCCTTTTGTGATCAAGAGAGTTCGGCTTACGACGGTGCTCCTCAGAATTTCCTCGACGGTGAGTGCTCGCTTTCATTTCATACAAGCAAAATATGATGTGTGCACTCGCTGAACAAAATCGAATTTAGGTAATGCACTATGCATAAAAAGTAAATGTACTCTCAACGAGATTGCAGTACACATCATATTTCATTACTGATTTGCACATAGTCAGAAACAATATTTTATTTCGTCAAGAACTTTACCGTCGGCACTTACTACAGTGAACATATTCCTCGTTGAATGACAGAAACGAACGACGATTTCAAATTCATACGATCATTCTCGAATTATTTTCGTTTCTGATGAATGCACGCGTGGCTCTTCTCACTCGGTGCGAAATTTATGCCACAGTCAAGGGAAATTTATTCGCCGTCAAATTTGTAGACATCAAACGCGGTACATGCTTCTCGGTAATGACTTAGCTGTTTATTTCTTTCTGCGAGTGTTCGCCAAGAATTTTTTATGCTTCCGTATTGCTCTCATCATTAAACGGGTGACACATTTTGACAATGTAACAGCTCGCACAGTGAAACTATAAGTGGTACACTGTTTCGCATTTGTTATTACGTTTTTCAGTTCAGCACTGGTATAATAAGTTTCCCGATACTTCACGTTTCAGGGATGTTCGACGTTGTACTTGCTGCACGCAACGCTTCATAACTGAGCTTAATGGATCAAATATCGTAACTTGATTTAACTACGTGCATCAATAACTCTCGAGTTGCCCGCGTAAAGTAAGACAGCAATGCGTTAAACGTTTGATACCTCTATGAATAAACGGAACCATAGTCCTGCCGCCAATGCAATTTCTATTACATCAATCACAATGTTGTTATCAAACTATCGATCGAAGCATCGCACCTCCAGTACGCGTCGTCGGTTTCTAAATATTTCTTCTACTCCTCACGCGAGGTATAAGTGAAGTAAAAGCGTTGCTGCGTCAGTGTCCGAATGCATCACGCGCATCGTTATCTACCTTTTACCGTGACAATAACTTTGGTTGTAGCACCTGTTCCGTCGCAGTCACGGTCGTTTAATCGGCCAGATTACGTACGCACGAAACGACCGCTCGCTATCGAAGCGAATCCTGTACTTACTCGCTAACCCGTCTTAAATACAATGCGACAGCAATCGATACGCTTACGATTATCGTTTTCAATTGATAAACTTCGAAACAGAATAATTGCTATTCGAGCTTGGTCGATCGAAGGGTAGAAAACGACTCTGGCGAGTTTCACTAGATTTCACTTTTCACAGCGTATTGGACCACAATTTTTTTCGTGACTTTTTTCTGCAAAGACGGAAGCGTATTCGTCTACAAGGTCGTCCTCGGTTTCCCTCGATGACCACTGCGTGATGCGTGACCGTTTCCGGCAACAGTTCAACCGCAATCCTTTTCTAGGTAGAAATCCGTCCAGTTTTTCTGTGCCACCGTTCGGCTTAAACGTTTTATTGAATGTCCCGAGAACCTTGAGACAACGTGTCTTCATGTTTTTATGCTGTACAAGAAGATTCGGTCTTGGCTCGAATTACATTGTGGATAGAGACAATTCGATGGAATGACTCGGCGTGGCACTAAATTTTATTACAGTAGTTAGGAGACTACGCGAGGGAGTAATTGATTCAAATGATTTCGTTGTTGTTCCGAGCATCGAAAGGTGCAGAACGGCTTGGGATAAGGAGTACGGCAAAGAAACGGCACGTGCTCATTATGCCAGGTGAATTTGAATAGCAGCTGCGAGAGAAAGAAAGGACAAAAGGTCTTTTTATTCGACGTCGCGTCCCGTCGGAGGAGGCTCGCGTGTGACGGCAATAATGAAGTTGCGCGCTTATGTTAATTGAGAAGTTAAATAGGAATAGGCGCATAAGCTGCGCACAGCTCGTCGCTATCTTCTCTCGGTACAGTTTAATGTTCCTTTGGTTAAGGCGCGATAAGTTACGCTTGCTCGGTGATAATCTACCGGCCTTAAATCAAACCGTTTATATTTCACGTCTCGTTTTTCTCCAGTCCGTTGAATCGATCCTTCTGACGTCTTAACTCTGTCCCTTTGACATATTCCCGAGAGAACACGCGCATATTTTTTAATGACAATTCAGCAAATCAAGAACTGTACGCAGAAGTTCGTGGATGCACAAGGAATGGTTGATGCAGGATTAAAAGAGAGTCGAGAAACGAGGACATTGAGTTCTAATCGCTTGCAGGAGATCCGTTGTCGCAGGCCCCGGCAGGAAATATTTGACGTGGTGTTTAATAGATCGTAAAGGGGGGTTTGAGTATCACGATAAATATAACAACTCTCGCTGTTTCTGTTTTAACGTTTAACGCTTGACCGTTCACACAACACGCGAATGATCTGAATAGCCGGTTCATGAATGGCAAAATTTCCGTGGAAACTGCGTTCCTGATGATTAATTACAAACTCTTGTTCGACACCCAATGAAATCTTTACGACCAAATCATTTATTAATAAGCTTCGTTTATTAATTTTCAAATGTCAATGGGTCGATTGTAAAGTACGGTGTGGACACAAATGTTTCGTGTATGCAGAATAGAGAATGAGTATACTACAAAATGGAGAAGAGGGGATGCTGGACCCCGGGCTTTGGCTGGAGAGATCGATTTGGTACCCAGCTTGCTTTCCTGTTTCTCCCTCTTCTTCCTCGAATCTCTCTCTTCTCTCGATTCGATGTCCTCTCACCATAAAAAATGCTCGACGCTATTTTTACACAACTCCAACTATTAAAACCAACGAAACGTTCGACGTTTTGTAAAAACAATTTCGTTTAAAAGAAAAGCAGCACAACTGATGTCGTCTCTTAATAAAAGTTCCAGTGTCCGTCAGGTAGGCCTCGTATCCGTAGCAAAATTTCTGGATACGAACCGACGCGTGTAAATCGCGTCCAGGTTTTGTGTTCGGTATCCGGCGCAACTGGATACGTAGGCGCGGCTTCGTGACGCGAGACAGAACTGGCTCGTATTTTATTCCAAGTGTCAAACCCCCTCGCGAGCTCCAACTCTGCGTGAGAGCGTTCCCGTCCGTTCGGACTCTGAGAAAAGAAAAAAGGCAGCGACACCGGTATATCGGCGCGATGGCGTGAATAATAAAACCACGGGAATGGTGGATCCTGGTCTTCGCACAGTTGATTTAACATCAAAAATAGAACGTGACACAATGGAATGAAAAATGTATGATTCAGTGAGAATAGAAAAGGATTTCCTCATTATTATTATTATTATTGGAAGGAGTCAAGACTAGGAATATGAATCTTCCTTCCATCTGCTTTAGTAAAACGCGAATATCGATGTTGCTAAGAAATCGTATACTAGTCGGGCCTTACAAAATAGCCGATCCATTCTGTGACAAGCTTGTTGATGTGAGAACGACTGGAAAACACGGTTATTTCGTTTCCTTATAATTGGTACATCTCGCGAAGATAATCTTGAAGAGAACACGGCGGATGGTAAGGGATGGAGGTCTCCGCGTCGAAGCAAAAGGTTGCTGGTCCAGGAACCAAAACCGATGGGTAGGGAGTCGATTGGTGGGGATAAAGAGAGACCATCACGTTTTCGCTGGCTGGTGGGGAAGGAAGCTCATGGATGCAACCATCGGAATGGAGAGGGTCGCGGGCGAAGGGTGGGGCATGCAATCTGCGCGAGCGGGCAACTGGTTCAGTGCGCGGTACGTCCCATACGGAGACCATGAGTCCCGTTTCACCAACGTGGTCCATTGTTATGCGCTCGAAAAGTGGCGACGGAGTACATTGTCGACGGCACGCAGGCGCGCACCTCTTCCTTTTGTGATCGCCCGGTAAGACGCGGTCGGACACCCTCGGCCGCGTTTCGTTCCTTTTTTTTTTTTACCGCGACCGAACTTGAAAACTCACCCCTTTGGCACCGGCGATCCTCGCTGTCTCCCCCTTCCCCGCCGTCCTGGCGAATCGAGTGTCGATGTGTTAAAAATCTCTCTCACAGTGATAGCGAATCGAGTACAACGACGACAGTTTCTCGCGGCAAAATGTAGGTTTACGAACGAGATAAAGAACTCTGTCGTATTCGTTCGCCGAGGAATGGAGGAGTAGTGTGAGTGAGAAGCCGGGTTGTTTGCGGTGATACCGTCGGCCTCGCTGTGATCTTCCTGACGTGTTGACTCTTCGACACGTGATCCGATGATTCAACCGACCGACGGCTAAGGTAATGTTCCTGGTATACTAATTTTATCCTCAAAGAAGCTCGATCCGTCGAAATTGAGAATATCTCATAAAACGTGCAAGTCTTTTGGCAGACAAATATTTTTAGCGATGCAACGCTCGCTCGGGATCTTTGCAAGACGCTTGTGACAGGTTCGGTTTATCGATAACGTCACTGTGTCCCGCGTTATCGGTGCCACGTGTCTTCCGTAACGCGTAATCGTATTATTAACGGATTCGGTGTTGATAATTTCCACGGAGGTGCGAATTCTAACGCCAAACACGACCGGATGTGCGATCGGCTGACAAGGAATTGACCGATCCCAGACGTAGATCGTCGCCGCTGCACCTCTGCGTTAGACGTTCTCATCAGTGTGTTTGCTTTAACAATTAGGGAACAGTTCCGGAGATAGGATAGAGTCACTGTGTAAACCGTTCCTTCTCGAATCTCTACGTACACCTCGCTGTAACGGAACAGGCTTTTTCTCGAATTCGCCGCTCGCTTCTCGTTCGTTCGAGAACGCTTCTCAATAGTTTTTCAACGGATTTTCTCATTCGACGGTTAATAAAATCAACGATTTAGTAAAATTTTTCAAGACTGGAGTTATTGAAATATTCGTCACAGTGGAGAAATGTTTCATAAGAATTCTTGATAGAACATTAGCCAATTCTAATTTTCGATGCAACCCTCGTCTATTCACGTCTGTAATCACTTCTCTCTGTGGCTGGAGATGAATGTTCCCGGTCATGTTACCTGAGCCGATAAAACGAGAGAGATCGTTAACAACGCAGTAAGTTAGGTATAAATGGTATCGTGTCTGTAAACAGCCTCGCGCCTGCATAATCGTGACGTATAGGTACAGTAATAATTACAACTACGAGCGTCGTAATAGCACTCCGTCCCGTTGTCAGGTTCTCCACAAAGCGTGGCCGTTACGTTCCCTCGTAAACACCTGTTCTAAACTGCATCTAACGACATACGTACTCTTTCATTCGTTGACTCATCAGATCTTATCTGATTTATCAATTCTTATCCATTTCTCGACTCGGGCAAAATCGTCCGATGCTATAAAGCTTGCACCGTGATTTTCCTTTCTCGCGCCGATTCGATTTGACGTTAATCAAAGTAATTGCGTAACCCAATTCGCGATCCTTCGAGTCGACACTTTCACGGTGACAATTGCGCATTGTTCGAGCCGAACGAACCAATTATCGCGAGAGCTTGATCGTACGTATGTAGCCGTGATTTACAACCGAACAGGCGAGCGATCCGATCGAGTGGCTGGCTACCAGCGCAATAAGTAATAAGCAATTAATCGATGCGGACCGAAAAATGTTATCGCGCGACCTTCCATCGAGAATTGCTTGCGTCGGCTTGAATCGGGGCTGGACAACACGCTCACGCTACCTATCCCTGGGATTTTATTGCCGCATCGACGTCACTCCCCTTGCTTATCTCGAGAATTGTATTTCTCGTCTTCCTCTTTTGAACGCGTTATCAACCGCTGTTCTACGATAGATTCGGCGAACTGGCTCGGCTCGACCCCGGTTATTTAAACGGGAATGCCTGAAATCTTTATTACCGTCCGTGAGGTAATAAATGATACCGTGCTTCGTGATAGAAATTATCTTCGATCGTTATGTCCGACTTCGCGATATACCTTCTTTCCAAACGTCACTTGCCTTTTAATTAATCCTTCAAATTCTCGGAATTATGATAATAATAATTGAGTAACGTGACGTATCGTTGTTACACGAAGTTCTGCGAGAACGATGGCTCCGTCACTTCCGTTATTTTCGAGGCCAACGTCTGTCTGTTGACTTTAGACCTCTTAATTATCGTAGGAACCCTGTCACTACGTTCTTTCTCATAGTCGAATCGGTTACGCTGCTTCAATTGAAGAAATTATCCATTTTATAGAAACGTGCCACAGTTTTAAGCACACGTTTTGTTTAATTAAAATTAGGAAAAGAACTACTGTAGAAATAACAGCTGTGTTTCATGTTGGTCATCAGTAGGATGATTATGGGTCTGCTTCACACGAACCTGTTTTATTAGAAGGGAAACAATGAAAACGGGGTCCAGATTAAACCGTGTTCCTATCTCGTTAACGCGATTTAGCCCGGTCGAAAGGAGAAGTTAAACAGCCATGAATGAAACCCGGTTGTTTGTTTATTTGCAGGAACATTTTCTGACGTTAAGTAGCCAAATGATTTGTGTACGCGAACTGCGCCCGAGTATTGGTAATATATATTTGTAGCTTCAATCTTCTATAGGGTCATTCGTGAGGATTTAAAGTCAATAATCTTGTTACAACTCACTACCGTTCACTTTTAAGAGAACAGTATACATAACGCCGTGGTAAGAGACACGATAAACCTTAAGTGTCGGTTTGCACGGTAATTCCTACGTCCCGTAACCATTATGAACGGTCGTTATCACATTACCTATTGACCTTATGAACAGGTGAGCGATGAATCTTGTACCTCGTCGCGCGACACTCGTCCGTCGCCGAAATGATTGATCTATTCTACTTGAGTCACGCGAATCCATTCAAATCAGTACAATCTGAAGGAAGAACGATCTTCCCCGACGTGTTTGTCTGTCTTTGAACTCGGTTCTGTAAATCTGTGTTACGGGATAGTCGACTCTTTCTGGGAGCGACGCGGGTAGATTATAAGTATTGACTGAGCAAATGCAACCGGCAATATTTAAGATTTACGACTGTTTCCTTTGCGTTTAGGATGCACAAATCCCCGGTTTGTGTAAGGATCTCTCTCACGGTTCCAACTTTTATAGCGGATGACAAACAGGTGTATTGCTTACCTAGTTTCCGACGGAAGTTCATGAGTTTGCCAATCCAAACCCATAATCGCCTCGTTAACTGCACATAAATCCTATACGAGGCAATTAATTCTCATACGTAATCTGCTCTAAAATATAGTTGCTTAAACTAAATAGGTTCCTTAAATTATAGTGTAATAAAATCTGATAAGTACCGCTGCGTATGAATTTTCAATGTACAATTCTTTGATCATTTAGATGATATTGTATCGATTCATAAAAATTTTCATGGTAAATAAAGTATTATTCGTTTCGATTCTTAGAGAAAAAAGGACCGACGGATGTTGTGTCGCGTTCCGAGTAACGGTGGCCATGTTTAAGACCATGATGGCCGTTCTTACTTTTTATTGTCAGGGTTATTTTGTGGGAGTCCTGCCAATGGGCTTTCGTTGCTCATCCCTTCCTGCGTTCTATCATTCCATCGCTGGCGAATCCCTCTTCTACTTTCATTTTCCTCCCTTCCATTCCACTCCCCGGTAAATTTTCGCTCCCACCACTGGGATCGATGGTCGCGGCCATCGTGGTCATGCGCGCTCGCGCACACGAGAACCTTTCTCTACGCCTGCCATAGTTGCAGGATCGACTATTTAAAACTTCGAAAGAGAGCAGTTTTCTTTGTCAGTTGATCTTCCTAGTTAAATCGCTATTTTAATATGTTCGGTCTAAGTAGAGGGTGATGTGAGGTCATTTAGGAGTCATCCAGAGAGTAGAAAATGATGTCAAGGATCGGTGATATTTTTGGAGATTTTTTTTAATTATAATACTAGGCCTCATTTTTTGCAAATTATAGGCACGTGGTTTTACATTTACATGTAACCAGAGAATAGAAAATTAAAATTTTGTTATTTTGCCAGTTTCCATTATTATTTGTGGTGGCTAGAGGAGAGTCCTGAAGTCGATATAACAGCTCCCAAAAGTATCGGCACCGTGGATAAAGAATACTTCTTTAATTTATTTTTAAACATTCATTTAATAAATTCAAACAATATGCACGAACGACTCTGAGATTGTTTCGTGTAAATTTTATTTAAACAAATGTTTACATCTGATAATTAATAGCTCTATTTGGAAACTTATTATCCAAATCTATGATTTTTAACGATAAGTTGAGGATTTTGGAATTTTTATATTTTTTTCAATGAAAAAAATTGCTTTTGAACTTTTTGAAGACTGATGTTGATAATGCAGGATTACCTTCTGCTACCGAGCTTCTACCTCGCAGTATCGACTGCGCGTACCATCGTCGAGATACCAGCTGTGGACTTTCGAATGTTTGACGCAGCTTCCGCCAGAAGCATCGCTGAGAGCAAATATTGATCTCATGAATTCAATACAAAATTCAAGAAATGCAGCATATAGTTATTAATTTCTATGAGTTGATCATTCAAATTTTAGTTCAATATCGATATTATAATTATCTTATACTGTACGCCACCCTTATACCAGCATTGCAACGAAAAATCAGTAGTACAAGTCAATGATTATGTGTCCTAAAGATTTTATAGACTATAATTCACTGGAAATATTTTTAGAGGTCATTTTTCAAATAGCGTAAATTAACAATATTACAGCAGCTGCGAATCTATTCGATTATATATGATTGACCCAAATAATGGACATTTATATAAGTTCATGAACATTAATTTTGTGAAGTCATTGTTATACTACTTGAAAGTCAGACGACTACGTTTCGTAATCTTTACCTAAAATTTGAAATGCACCGCACCACCTCCTACGATTTGCCTACCTATTTCAACGTACGACGATCTGGCTAAGTGTTCGCCACGCATACTACAGAGATGAAGAACGAACCAGCCACGGCCATCGATTTCTGCTTCCTTCAGAAACGCATGCGCTGCAATAACCAGTTCTTCGCTCGCGATCTTGATGTCCTCGTCCCAACTCCCCTTTCTCTTCAATATTTTGTCTTCAGACTAACGTCATGCAATCAGGAATAAATTTTTCTACACGACGCTTATAATTATATCATATACTAGGCAAGCACGACGTTGCTTTTGAATGTTTAAGTAAAATTATATTCGTAGTTCATTCCTTCATTGATGCTTTTGTGTTCGTATTTTTATGACTGCACGATATTTATAGGACTCAATTAGAAACTTCCCCTTGATTTATACTCGACGTCCCTATATCGTCGGGGTTGAAAACTTTCCTACCCTTGAGGCTGGATAACAGTGTAATCCTCGTAGCTATTCGTCCGTTCGCATTATCTGGCCATCTTTATTCACCCTCTGCGCATGCATCGAGCATGATCCGAGAGGAGCAAGGAGAGGGTCGGAGGAGGAATGGGTTGAACCGAGTTTTATGAACGCGCACAAATCTCCTCGTCAGACTCCGACAGAATCCAGAGTTTCAGGGGGTTGGGAACTGTAGGGTGGTTTCTCCTCTGAGGATTCGTGCGGCACACAAATGAGGCAGCTTGATTCCAATTATTCAGTAAATTAAATACGGGCGGGGGCTGGCCTTTACGGGCGTTCCGCGAGTTTCAGCGTTATTGTATGGAAGGGTGGATTTCACGATAGGGTACTGCAGATAGAAAGGGTTGAAACCACAGGGTGGTGTCCTCAATGCTCGTGGCACGTGTCCCCTTGCGTTATCTACAGTTAATACCCTCTTCTCGGGGGCGGATGTTTTTTTTTTTTTGGTCGGGACGAGAGTTTTGGGGCAGGTCCCTCTCGTAGGGGTTCGCTGCTTGTAACTGGAGTCCCGGGAGTTTAAAGTTAAATGCAAGTTCCCGGAGGGTGGGAAATTCCTGTTATTTTTTATTACTGTTCGTCCAGGGGTTAACAAACGTGCATGAATAAGTACTTTTCTGCAGAACGTTCGTTCAACTATTTCAATTTTACTTACAGCCAACAATTTCTGACTTCTTCGCAATATCGTTCAACTAATGACACGTGTGCCACGCGAACGTAAAAGTATATTAGCTTCACCTAACCAAGTCTGAGAATTTCCCAATAATGGAACAGACAATATTGGCATTCTTCGTCGGACGATTTTTACCAAAGAACTGATAGGGAATCGTATACTGCACCAATTTTTTTAAGAATGGGACTAGAGTTTGCTGACGTCTCCGTTCGATTATACAGAAGTTTCTCGGATCACCGGTCAGCGGGTTTAATTCGTATTTTCTTTGGGGACTGCGTCGAGCGTCTTTTACGACCGCGTATTTCTCCTTCCTATCTTACGGTTAGAGAGACCAGCCGGGTTTTCCCTCTTCCCTCCTATCCCTCCGTCGCTTTTTTCTTTTTCTCTTCCTCCTCTCGTCTCCGGTTTCTTTTTTCTCCCTCTTCTCGTTCTCTTTTTCCTCCGGGTTCCGTTCGATGCTCGCTCCACCTTCTTAACCCCGACGCCCTTTTTCGATTCCATCCTCCCTTTTCGCCTCCCTACCGCCAGACGATTCAGGTATCCTCACGTAGGAAGGGGTTCGAAGACGCGAGATACGATTCCTGGTATATTCGGGGAACGTTTCGGCGAAACGCGCTATTCGCATCTAGATTGTCCCCCGTCTATATTTGCAGATGCATATCGTTGATGGAACATCCTCCAGTTATTGCTCTCGCCGAGATTAGAACTCGGAACGTGAATTAAGGGAGCCGCGAGTGGAATACGCTTTCAACTGGAATAAGCGTTTCCTTTGGAAACAGGAAAATCCAATTTATTGCCGTCGTAAAAAGAAATTGTGCCGAATAGACGGAATCGTCCCTCGTTCGCCGGTCTTCGCACAAATTATTCCTTTAAACACTGCTTCGTAATGCATTTTTTTTATACACCAAATGAAGCTTCAATCGCTTGAGATGTTTAGAATTCCCCAGAAGTCACAAATCATATTCAAGTATTCACGCGTTCTGCGTCCTACGTGGTTCCTTCTTACGGAAACTACAGAACGAGGGGCGCAGGAAACGAGGCGGGGTCGATTGTTGTAAAATATGATCTGGAAGCGGAGACAGTATCCCGGTTGCTACGTCCGGAGGGTGTGTTTACCAAGCCAAGTTTTCACGTAATTGTATTCACGTGGCGACATTTTCCATGGGGGTGCGATCATCTGTGTCGGGTGGCTCGAGGTTGGGCGGGAAGAAAGAAGTTTATAATCCATAACGTTTCCGGGGCCGAGGGACTGTCTTACAATCTTTCGGGGAGAGGAATAAACAGCAATGGCTCGAAAACAGTTTGATCAATGTACCTCGATTGAAAGTTGAAATCCATATTGTCGAGTCAATAGAATTATGAAGCTTACTAAACTTTTTAAGAAATTCCACTTTCACTTCATATTTCATACAGACGGTGAAATATTCGTGTCGAACAATTTTTAAAGAATCATCGCGATAAACATTCTGTTCTCTAAAAATGGTGAGTAGGGTTTGGCTCGAGCGATAAACACCGAGATTATCTTGGTCTTTCCACGGTTAGGCACTTCGCCAAGAAATGCGTCGCATTCCAGGGGACAGGCAGCTCGCGTGTACACGCCATCGGGCTTGGCGTCCATCGTATATTCGAAAGAATATCTCCACCGGAGCTTGTACGCTTATATCGGCCCACACCAGTTATATACGCCCACAAATCGACCTACGGGTTGTACGCGGGCCGCTTCTTCTGTTAAAATACGCGCCGCGCCGCAGATAAGACGAGATTTTGGTAGGCTCCCTCGGCCAGGAAAGCTGATTCATTGCTCGTCTTCTCGGTTTCCTCTTTTTACCTTGATGGCCCTTCGAGTTAAAGGATACGCTTGCCTTTTATCCACCAATTGTTATTGTCTTTTAAATATTTTTCTACGTCCCGTTTTATTTCGAAGTTTACCCAAGAAGTTACCGTCGTTTCAATCGGTTTGCTCAACGAGTTACTGCACCGTTTATGGTTGTGGATGTTTGATTAGCAACAGGGAATTGGTTGACAAACGTTTAACCGAAGAAACGTTCGGGTCGATGGAGCACTTCCATCGCGTGCATCGAACTGTTTTATAAAAAATACATTCAGATCTATCAGGAATTTCTAGTAAGTGTAAACAGTTGCAAAACGTGGGTAACTCATGCTGGATAACGACCGCACGCGTAGTAACATTCCGAGCGTTTTCATACTTTTATCACCAACAGCCTCCCGGATTTTTCGAATATTCCATCAGCGTACGGAAGTCGTATATTACGAGCAGAGAATGTACGCGCCTAGGAGGCAAAAAGAGCGTGCCTCGCATGCTACAGATCGGTTTTTTCCTTTTTTCTCTCCTCTTGGAAACGAGAAGAAATCCATCCCTTCCGATTCCTCTCGAACCGGATTCCCCTTTCCCGGTTTTCGTCTGCCTACCTGAATTTTAATACCGAATCGCCACCCGTTTCCCCCTACCGCGATCTCCACGAATCTTTTTTTCAGGCCCTCGTACCAGCATGGCGGGTCCCGTCTGTTAATTCAATATTGGGCAAATGCTCCCCTGTTATGCTCGATCTTCAGTAATTGTTCTTTACGAAGATTAATCGATTTTTAAATAGCTAGTAAAAATTAATTTATCTGATTCTCCTGTAAAATTTGATGGCGAGGAAACCGAACATGATGTAATAATGCATGAGACTTGAAGTAAAACAATTTTCTTTCAATTCTGAAGCACGTGAGAGACATCATTTTTTAGTACACCAAGAATACAATTTTTTAATAGTCTTTTGCATTCATATTTTCTGACTTTATTAACCATAATACCCACGTAATTCACCTACGCCTGCCATAAACGAAACGGGATGATTTCCCTGGTACAACTGAGGTCCCGCCGGGACGTCAAAGCCATCCGTCGGCGGCCGACGAGCGCGTTCCATAGAGGAAATTTCTGGGAACACGCTCTAAATATCGGATCCAAGGCCGGGCGAACAATCGGAATGGTTCGAAATGACCGTGGAATTTTTTTTCACTCCGCAGAGGGTCTCCTTCCGTCAATACTCCAATTTTTTTCTATACTCGGCCATCCAGGGGCTACTACAGATCCAAGGCCGTGTCCTAACGATCTTCTTTGATTTTTTCCCTTCCGCGTTTCGTGCGCCCTCGCCCTCGGGAACGAGTTCAGTTCAGTTTTCGTAGCCGTGCCGAGCTGACGCGATTTTCAATCGAGAAAGGATTGAAGCCTCGATTCCGAATCCGCGAGTTACCCGACGGGACGGCGTCGCGGCACCA
This sequence comes from Ceratina calcarata, assembly GCF_001652005.2. Lineage (NCBI taxonomy): Eukaryota > Metazoa > Arthropoda > Insecta > Hymenoptera > Apidae > Ceratina > Ceratina calcarata. The sequence continues at coordinate 241,371 of NW_017167821.1, read as the reverse complement.
TTTTACTTTCTCCGTGGTCGCCGGGCCAGCAATGGAACCGAAGGTGATTTATTTTTGATATTTCGTTAAGTCATGTCAGTATAAAATTCCCATAAAATTTAACGTTAAATTCTATTTATTCATACCATCTAATACCTCCATAATTTCGTTATAATCGTTCGATTAGGAAACGGAATTATTGCCACGCGATCGATTTCGCGAACCCTTCACTATTCGTTCTGCCGCGCGAAACTACAAATTGTCAACTGGTCTGCCGATTACGCAACGCACGCTACACCATGCCTAGTTTATACCACGGTTATTTTTGTTCTCGTTCGAAGGGTCCTTGTTGTTTTCTTGATTTATTACTCGTTTCTAGTTCAAGGCTCGGATATAGGCGGACTTGTCCCGTAATCAATCGGCGTTGCACGTTCGCTTGTTGATAACGTTACGCCAGTACTGCACCGTTTCGCGTCGGCTCACGAACCTCGCGAACGAAATGCGTGCCGAATAACTTCGGCTCTGGCCGAACAAATCGCGATTTACGAGGTGTCGCAATAAAACCGTGAATATGCCGCCTTATCGGAAAAATATTGCAACCAGGAAGCATGTCACTGATGTCCTTGGTTCATCGATCTCCGGTCAGTCCGCTGAGATATTAATCGCAGTTTCGTCCGTGGAAGAAAAGAAAAAATAAAATATGCAGGAAGAACGCATGGAACGGATTCTAATGGATAGTTTTTTGTGCAGGTTTCCCCATGTGGCAAAGAAGAGTTGCTGTTCAGTCACGGCCTCACCTACAGTCCATCAAAGGTATGTAGAATATATTTACAGTCCTTCATGAAAGAGTCGATACTCGATTGCAATGGGACCAGTCGAAATTTGAATTCTGTTAGGCGTCTCATTAGATATCAATTTGTAGACGAAGTACCTCGTAAATCTGTTTCGACGCGAACGCACTGCTCGTTTGACTCGTGCATTACGATTAATACGCGTATCGTAAAATTCTAGCAACGTGCTCTCGTTTTGTCTTGCCTTTGCGGCCCGACGGTTCTGAAAATGGGAACAACAGCCTAAAGATTAGAGCAATTACGTGCAATTCGTCGACTATTTAGAGTTAGATTCGACGTGGAAACACAGTTTTTTATTAATAGATCATCGTAAGTAGGTCGCATTAAACAGTAGTTTCGTTGCAAATGGTATTTTCTGGTAGATTGGTTAAGTAGAACCCGGTAGAAGTGGCAAAACTTGGAAAGTGGGTATCGCGTGGCGTGCAACTTGGAAAGCTGAGAACGCAACCTGAAAAAAGTATTCAAGTGCTTCCAGTACGGTAATTAAAATGTGTCCGCACGCGATCGATTAAAAATCTAATTCAAATCGGAATAGCGAGCCGCCCTGAAGTCTTTTTGCAACTACGACCCACTTGTGCGACACTCGCGGTTTTAACGCTCAACGAACGTTTCTCTTATTGTTTCTCGGTGGTTCGCCTTTATTAAAGCCGCGTTTTACTGGCCGTGACTAACGACGGATATTAACAGAATATTCACGCGTGGCTCAACTATGGTGCTATGACATTTACGCGGCCTCCGTATCTTACGCTTAATTTGACGAATCTTCGACCTCTTCTCTCGCTTTCATCGCTTTGCCCAGTCTTCACTCTCATACAGGTTCTTCTTCATTCTCGTTGTTCATGGATTCAATTTACCAGGGAATTTATTTAAGTCCCAGTATTGTCAATTTCAGAATTAGATTATGCGTAAGCGAATAATGTATCGCGATTAAAAAACATATAGTAAAAGTAAGGGATCATTACTTATTTAATTGCTCTGCGAATTTTAATTGCTAATGCTGGTCTTGGCCTCTTCGCGTTCATGAAACTTTCATAACTCACGTTCCATTTATTATTCTAGTTTTTCTTCCGATGAAAAAATTTCTTTGATGCAACGACATGACAGCCAGCAATTTTCTCAATATTGAAATTGCTGGAGAACTCGTACATACAAATATTTGTTTACCCTTAAATCATCGCGATCCGGATCGTAATATCGTCGACGTAGTTTGAAAGTGTCGCGATAAGCTGACACGGTTTATTTATGGCCAGTCGTATCTTCTTCCCTCCTCGATCCAGGATTCATTAAATTAATCCGCGTCCCTCAGGCTTCGTGACGCATCTTTCTGCCGCCGGTATTACAAAAGCGAAATCCCGCGGCGGAAAATTATTAATCCCATAAACGCATCGTCGTCGATTCGTCTACCGTGCAATTACCCGCGGCGAATATAATAAAAGGAAATCGACGCAATCTGCGTATTTATCTTTATCACGAAAGTGCAGGTCCGGCGCAGTCCAGTTCGGGCCGATTGCAAAACTGCTGATTCGCTGTACGCCTCGTGTCGTAAAACCCGCTCGGAAAAAATCTGACCCCGAGCTGATATTTACGAGCTAGCGCGTGCGATCGTATGAAATTCTGGTTTCGCGTACACGCGTTGCAAATTACATTTTTTTTCTCTCTGACCGTCTATGCTCCGGCTTTTGTGGGAGTTCGCATGCGAGCGTTCTTCGCTGCTTCGTGTTCCTGGCACAGGAACTTATTCTAGCGAGCTAACAATTTCTCTAGATCTGGTTTCAAGTTACCAAGTGTTGTACACATGATACACGGGGGTTTATAGAACCTGCGCCGTGAGAAAACGCGACGCGGTGATGAGAACTATTTTTAACATGTTCCTTCCAGCTGATGTCCAGTTCCGATTCGAAAGCGTACCTTGCACTCGCTCGTGTCTCAGCGATACTGTCACGGTCATGCGACTGTCCCACGGACTATCATAAAGCCATTAACTTTATTATACCGTGTGTCGTGTCATTAACTTAGGTATTGCGACTCGCCTGTCCGCGGAGTTTCGGACCGCGTTGATTTATCGCCACTGGAAATTTTCTGTGTTCTCTTTCCTCTACCCTCGAAACGGAGACAAGATGCTCGTTTAATAATTCTGAACCCCGATTTGTTTCATTGTTCCCTCGAACGGATTTTGTTTCATTGACTGGGATGGAGATTAATCGGAGGATTCATTTTATTCAACGTTTATGATCTCAGATATTATCACAATCGTATATTCTATTTATGATCATTCTTGACACTCTTGATATAAGTGGTTCCCAGCTTGATGGCTCGTTCGATGATCTTTCTGATTTAATCACGTACTCAATACAGATTGATCTGTGTCGCAATATTTATATTATAAATAAGATTAAGACCTTGTATGAGTAACACAAATTTCTCACCTTTATTTCTCTCCTGCAAAGTGACTAGAGGCCACGTTTCGCAAAATGTGGACAATATATCAAAGGGAGAACAGAGCTCGGAACGGTCGGCGAGATGCCGTGGAATCGGAACGAAGGTCAGCGTAGGGACGGAGGGAAGAAAGGGTTGGTCGAGGCACGGTTTTATATGAGTTTCGGGATTCGAAATGAGGATTTACGGGCGGGCTGCGAACCTAACGGAAAACATTGTTTCAAATAAGACGTTTCTGACCTGAGCCGCACGAGTGAAGATCATTTGCGAGAATTAGTGGGAAGAAAGAATCACGCGAATTAAATTGTGTATTTGTAAATCAATCAACATCTCGTTCTAAATCTTTTCAAAATTTATACTACGTGAGTATTGCTCTCATAGACTGAAGGACCGAGTTCCAGCTGCGGTAAGCTCGCAAGCTCGCGCTTAGTTAGCAAGATGGCGGAGGGAATCGTTAAGGGAGCCTTTAATGAGGAAAGTTTTCATTACGCTGCCTGGTTCGAATTAAGCCGATCCACGTTGTACCACCATGGTGTCTCATTCCACCCCGCGCCTGCACGTTCGACGGTCCTGCGTTTCAAGGAAGCGGCCGCCATGTTCCTGCGGAAGGTCGAAGGGGGTCGAGGTGGGTGGCGGAATTCCATTTCAAAGCAAAAAGCTCCCACGCGAGAGGGTCACGATGTTGTTGGTATTCCGCGTGTACCGTGTATTCGGAATACCGTGGGGTGTCGTTCGTCTCTATTCGCGGCGACGCCCAGTCGCATGCATTTTTCACTCGTGCATACATCCTCCTACTCGGTTCCCATCAGACACAACCGACCTCGGTTGCTTCCAGTTTTATTAATAGTTTATTATTTAGAGACAAGTGGAGCGTTACCGTTTATAAACATTTTCTAAGAAGAAGTCAATTGTCAAGCTGGATACGTATGGTACGACTATCCTCACACGTGGACCTGCGAGCATTAAACAAACCGAGTCCCCACTATTTATTATTCTTTTACTCGTTTCTAATCTATTCACTTCGGTCCCAGCCATTCCTCAAACGTGCTACCTTCTTATCGAACAGAGACTTAGCCCGATGCTGGCGTTGAAAAAAAAGGGTAGCGTGAAACGGTACAATTTCCAGCAGAGTAGACAGGTTCTAAGCTTAACTCTTTTCCCTCGAAACGACGCGTGTATTCTCCGACGTTGCCGGGGGTGGATGCAGGGGTTAGTCTCTATTGATCCGTCGGAGAAACGGTCGAGGGGTGGAGCCCAGCCGGGTCGAGGGTTGTTTCAACCCCTGTGCGAACCCCGGCAACCGATTGGTCCAACCGAGGGGAAGATGGCCGTCGCACCGGAAACGTGTGTCAGCCTTAGCTCGTTCGACCGCTTTTCTTTCGTTTTCCTTCCTCCTCGTTCGCGCGAGAACCTGGCCCTTAGGCTAGACCGAGCCTCGCACGGCCTCATCCCCTTTCGGGTTTTTGCGAAATTTATTACGGCGATATATTCGCATCCATTAGATAGCTCCGCTGTTTCGCCCCTGCCTCCTGTTTCCTTTTTTCTTCGGCTCTGCCTTCTCCTCGTCCCGTATAATCAATTACCCTCTCACGGATTCGGAACAGTTCTTCTACGTGCATTCTCTCCTCGCGAGGAAAAAGAAACAGCCACTTAAAATTTTTAAATCGATGAATGTTAACTCGGATACAGAAAGATGACGAAAGGGACGTTTGAATTATTACGATTTTCGTTTCGATCTCAGCCGAATCGACTGGACATTTGTGAAAAGTGTTCGACGCCGTTAACGAGCAACAATAATCGGATCCGCATAATTTCTGGCGAGTTAAGCATGTCCGCGGCACGGCAGGTACCACGGCGTGCAATCGGAACTAATGGTAAAAGCATTAGCGACGAATTGTCAGAGATATACACAGACGATATAACGTTGAGAGACCATAAACTGGTCGTAGAGTCTACCACTTCACCTCGCCTCGTCCTTACTTCGCGTGCACCTTCGAGTGCTCGAGCGCGAGCGTGTATTCATGCGTGTCGAATATTCGTGGACACCTGTGCACGCGTCCGAGTCTTTACAAATTGTCACGGGCCGCATCATCGTGAAGGTGTTTAACGTCCTTCTTTAGGAATAATGTCCGCTTGTAACGCGACGTGCCATTTGTTGTTTTGGGATAATTAAACGCTACGTCGGAGCTCTCGAGATGAGAAAAATTGTTGCTTTCAAGAAAACGCGTAATGAGAAAATCGTGTGAGCACTTAAATCTTATTGTGCCTACAATGGGAAGATAAGTGAATACTTGGGTAACGTCATAATCTGTCATAAGACATTTGCCACGTTTCTTCTAAATCTGTCTACTTCATAACTGAAATGGAGGAGATTTGAAAATAAGACAAAAGATCGTGTGCAGGCAATCTTTAATTCGCCTTAATTATTCGACGGAATCCAGTCGCCTTGTTTGCCGGCGGCGCGGCGGCAGTAAAAGGGTGAAGGGGTCGAGGATCCTGGGAGGTTGCTGAGGAGGAAGGAGAGACTCGGAGGTTGAGATGCTTTGGCCTATGGGAGCCGCGGTCGATACCGCGTCTAAAGCAGTGTTGCCAACTGGTTTGCCTGGAATTTGCACTTTCTTACAGCACCGTCTAGCCACCCTCTTTTAAGTAAAAATGCCAATGTAAGTATTCAGAAAATTATGTGATTATAAAAAATCTTGACATCAACCTTGCTTGCAACCAATTCGAATGAATGAAATCGGTGATACAATAGCAGTCGTTCGGAGTCGATGTTAGATATTTCACAAATGCATCTGGTTCATGGTGTCTCGATTCATGGTACGTTTGGTCGAGGTCAAATGCAGAAAAAAGTTGCATCGTGACAAATTCAAGGCGAAACATCGTTTGGGCAGAGGTAAACAGTCGTAAGGGCTTAAGATCTTAAACCTGGGACGTTTTTTGCGTTACCTCGAAAGTGAAAACGGATTAGCCAGGCCTTTACGAGGTCATCGATGGTCCGTTCCGACTGGGACACGAAAGTATGTAGATTATAGCTACTCGTAATACCCCCGTTGAAAGAGTTTAAGGTACGAGTAATTCTTCCAAGGGTTATAAACCGATATACCCTTTTTTATCTTGAGAACCTTTCTTTCATTGACGATAACGATGTAGTTTCCGAAGACCGTAAGAATTATCTAAATCATCGATCCCAGCAATTAAATTTTACTTTTCCGATGACAATGATATCGGCACGTCATTAGGAATTTGTTAGAATTCACGATAAAGCGGAAAGCAAGCGGTAACAATAAAGAATACAATGTAGGTAGAAGAGGTAAACATAAAGGGGTGGCGTGTTTCCTAAACATTTGAAATATCAGGAAACAGCATGGATCTTGAACGGGCGAAAGCACGTGCTGTGGCTCGTTCACTCTCAATTTCAATGTGTTTTTATTGCGCCTCTTAAATTCGCATTTATGAGCTCTTATGCTTCACCCTGCCCCTTTCTGGTCTGGTGCAGCACCGAGTGGACCGACATCGCTGACTAGCGTTTCCTCTGTCGTTCCGAATCGGCCCGTGCCGTCTCGATCATCGCCAAATCGTAAACGTAAATATATTATTTTAACGACGCACTGCCTTTCGTACCGCGCGACCGTCCGACAAACGAGTTATTAAATAATCTATTTCTTATTCTCATACCTTGCAGAACAGTTTCAAAAGTCCGTCCCACGATACTTTGTGCATAATCTACTCCAAACAAATTAGGAAATTCTGATTGATATAAAGCTAGCTTTATGTATTTCTTTTCTAAGAAACCCGTAATAAAAAGATCCAACTTAATGAAGATCGTTCTTAAACGAATACTTGGTAGAACATTATAATTTACTAGGCACATCATCGCGCGTATCCACGACAGATATACATACATCACGATTTTATGATTTCTCTTCAGAGGCTGTAAATTTATTAAACCCGAACTACGGTCGCTATGACGAACGGTGATCGAGAATAAATTGTAACTTTACAAACCTGCTGAACGGCGTTTACATCGGCGCAACGCCCAGAGTTTATATTGCTGTAATAACAAACGTAAAGCAAGTAACGATCATTTCCATTTCTTATGCTCAATTAAATAAGGAGTTCCTTCAGTATTCTCAAGAAGCATCCTCCGATTGCAAGAATTTTTTTTAGTGAAAATGTATTTAAAACGCGTGTAGTACGAAAGTGTAATAACGAAGACACGTTCTCGTAGCTGGTAATTTCGTTGAATAGAGGCGTTGTTCGGGAACAGCCCGGGTATCGAAAATAAACGAGCGCCCATCACGGCTCGAACAGCACAGCACAGGGACCCTATTAAGATATCGTGGGCCAAACCCGAAATTTCGAGACCATGGCCAGGGCGAACCAATCACGGGAATCAGCATTAAAATCCGCGCGCGGTCCTTGTCAGCGTTTCTTTCGAAATTCACGTCCCCAGCGTGTTAATTAAACCGCGCGATGAGCTATTAATATATTTGACGTTTTTACTTCTTCTACTAAGAAGACATTCTGTAATTCGTAATCTGTCGGACAGATTTATGGAACTCTCGTTTCGAAAACGTGTCCCAGAAACAAATAATTCGATACGTTTTAAAAGCAGATGTTTGACTCGAGAAACGTAAGGACGGTATCAAAATGGAGTCTAGACAGGATCTACTGAAGCGAGAGTAGAAACTAAACAAATCACGAACGGGCACGAATCTCGCTGACAATAAAGACAATACACGTACGCGCGATAAACGACAGCATTCCGCTCGCTTTACGCCCGTTTCGAAGCGTTCCGCAAACGGCCTCGGATAATTTTTACGAGCGCATCGAGCTCACGGATTCGGGCTCTGCCGCGCAGCTCGCGATACCGATGATGATTGCGATGGCTGCGACGATGAACGCGATGATAGGAGGTAATGAGCGGTCTCTGGGAACGCGCCGCGCCGGTTGCGCTCCGCCGCCGGCCTGGTAAACGTTTCCCAGAGACAAAAGCGGGCTTAATCAATGGCCGAGCCTTTGTCTCGTGCGGCCTCCAGGTAATGGACGACGAAATAAAACCCACCGCGTAGTGACTCAATCAACCCGTTCTGCTCCGTGACTGCCGCGAGACCACTTGTTTTTCTCGCAATTGCTTACCTTTTACAAAACTCGATCTCCTATCCGGCGATTATTTTTAAAGGCAACTCCGTTTCTTCTTAGCATTTAGTCTTCGTTTACGATTGATTTCGCATAAAGCAGACAAGGTTCAACAATGAACATGAAGAGATCGTTCCTAATGTCTTTCGCTGTTGGTACCAAAGGAGTGGAAGGGCTGAAAGAGGACGAGGCAAAGGGTCCAGACTGGAAGGGGGTTAGAGCCGCGGCCGATCTGTCATCGGCGAGTCGGCATTTTACAAAGTATAAGGCTCGGTCGCAGGTGGCACAGAACGGAAGGCAGTCCGCAGGTAGATATGGTGGCCATCTGATTGGCCTGCTTCGACCGGAATCCATCCTAGCGCGTAGAGAGGCGGTCGTTGTTAAATGTCGTTCGCAAAGCTTCGAGATCGGCAGAGGAAACGAGAGAAAGGAAGACAGAGAGAGACATACAGTGGAGAACAGTAGTAAATCCCGTTGACCGGTACAGCCTGCAAGACTTAGCCCGAAAGCTAACTCGCTCGCCGCTCGCGTGTATTTCCGTTCCGTTACGTTCGCCAATGCGTGTACAGAGACCGGTCTCTCCTCTGCGCTTCGCTACTCGCTGCCCCAGTCGAAACTTGCATCGCCGCTCCAACGTCTGTCTCGCGCGGTTACAGCGTCGCTCCGCTCGATTCCGCGCCTTAAAGCTTTTTTCGTTAACCACGTGCACGCGTGAAAAACTTGGTACCGAGCATTGCCCGATGCGAAATGCAATTGCCAATAGTGGATTAAGATGTAAAGTGAGAAAACAATGAGTGTTTAGTGGGGATAAGAATGTGCATTGGTAAAAACATGTAACGTACAAACGAATCATCGTGATTGGTGCAATCTTTACGTCGAACGAACTGTCTCTTGTAAAATAGTGGAAAATAGAGTTAAGGTTGGATCTTTCCGTGGAAACAGCGAAAACGGGAAGGACTGAGTGTCGCACGGTGAACTCAGGGAACAATATCCGATGTGTTTTGTCGGCGGCCACGTTGCAAACTGTGTGAACGTGCATTGGATGTTTCAGCAGCTGGAAAACGAGACGGCATGGACTAGCCGCTCGGCCCGTGGAAACCCTCGGAAGGGAAAAGGGCAGCGGCACCCCCTCCCTCGGTCCTGCTGCTATCGTCGCGACGATCGACGAACTTGCACCCCCGTTGCAACCCCAGAACCGTCTCTTCGACCTAGTCTCAGCCGGAAGGTGAGTCGATTTCCAATTGACAAAAATTAGTCTTAAATCAGTGATACAGCCAAAGAATGATCAGACGTGCCTGAATATTGGATTCATTCCTAACTTTTCTTTATAAATTGCTTTAAAAACCTGGAGGCTTTCGCACAGTTCCTTATTCTCGATCCGCGAGGAAAAAACTGGACGTCACGTATCCAGAAGGTGGACGTCGTAATCTACGGATTAACGGTCGAACAAGTACGCACCGGCTGTGTCACTCCTTCCATCGGCTAGGGATGGGTTTTAACGCGACCCAACCGGGCTTTGTTTTATTATCGACTATCAGGGACCATATTTCAACGTGGCCAGTCGTATGATCTTCATTAGGTGTAACTCCGGAATTCCCACCACGATTTCATTAAAACCGCGTGTCCGGCGCGACTATCAACACGTACAGTTCTCGATCCCTCGTTTTACGATGCTGTCAGAACACGTTCAGCATTATTTTCCTTTGTGAATACACGTTATTCCAACTCACGCGTGTACTCCTTACAATATCGGTTAGAAAATTCATTAAAAAAACTTATTCCTTATTTCTTGTCTTTCTACTAAGGCATAAAGTCATTGATTGGCATATGAGAAGTGTTTTCGAGTTCATAATGTAACAAGTATTTCGTTTGTGGTCTCCTAGGAATAAAGAATGGAGTTGGTTGAATAAAATATAAAATTTATGGAAAACGGAGGGAGAGGTGGACGTTGCAGGTCCGCTACTGGGAATGAGGGACCAGCTTGTAAAAGTGGCGAATGCTCTCTCGACCGGGAGGAGCTCGCCGGCGAATTTGAATAAAAATGGGACGAGATGGGATAGCGGGGTGACAAGGGAGCGGGATACATGGTTACGGGAGCTTGTTCCGAGGGTGGTCGAACGGGTAGGCGGTTATGGCGCGCTATGTTTCATGAGAAAAATGGACACTGCTGCATCGTTGTATACATTCTCGAGTAGCATGATTCTACAATGTTGGTTTATGTCGTCCTGTCCATGACAGATGAGAAAGTATAAGGCTCGAGTGAATAGAAGTGTTAATTTAATACTCCTCTTAATTGCACTTTTTGCTTAACTCAATTGTCACAACTGGACGTTCAATATAAATTTCTTCGAGAAAATCAAACTAGATTCGACTGTACGAATTTTGATAACAGTCGAACATGAAAGTTTCCAACGTGCCAGTCGTAACTGTCGACCCGACGGGAGTTCAAAGTTGCTTGAAAACTTTTCTAATTTTCTTTGCCGTTATACGATCTCTGGCGATCATAAATTCTCGTTGAATTTAATAATCTGTCGTTGCGAGATCCTTACATGCTCGATTGAACTTATGCTGTCGCGTGATATCCGTATCGATAGATTTTACCGCGAAAGAGTAGCTTGAATCGGACACTCGAATGCTGGTGAACTCGAGGATGGGAACGGTTTGTCGGAGGCATGGCTGCCGTCGGACGATGGCGTTCTCCTCTCTCTACCTCCTACGACTGTTCCTTTCACCCGGCCAATCCCCACTTCGAGCAATCATGATCTGGCGCTAACCTACGAGCGTGCACCAAAGAGTCCAGCATCCAACCCAAGCCCAGTCTAACCCGATGGAAGCAGCTGCAGGCTGGATTGTGTCCAACCAATCTGGCTTCATCGATTTATTCCGTAAAGAACTATCCCCGAAACGAAGAAAACCAGGATTTGATACCCTCGAGTGAAAATTAAGGAAATAATTTTTTGTACTGTATGGAATCGTAGAAGTAGAGGAGTCGAATACTTGGTCGATTCGTGGAACATGACGCCAACGCGAAGAGATAGAAACGTTGGAAAGGAGATGCAACGCAACACGTGTGTCGAGGGGGAACAACGACGACGTTTGTTACTGGGTTGCCCACGCACACTGCAATACGAGCCAGCCATTTTGAATTCCAACAGGCTCTCTGCAGCCTCGAAAACCGAGGGGAAGGGGTCTGCTGCGGATATGGTGTCCTCGTCTTATTTTTCGGATGTCAAAGGACGGAGCCCGGGAGGCAATATTGTTGATACTTGATGTTGTACCCATATTCAGGCCGCTCTTCTTGGCAGGAGAACCTTTTTTTTACCTCTTGACTCCATCGGACGATCGTTCAAGCGCGAACATTTTTTCATTTTTAGTTGCCAGCCTTATTCGTTTATGCCTTTTATTATCGACCTCGATTCGATCTACTCTTATCAACTCTCCACATTTTCTCGACTTCGAGACTATCAAGCTAGATCAGAAAAATTTAGAGACCGTTCGTGAGACGCGTTTCCCTTTAGTCTAAAAGCGGCTTGGTTACAAAAGTTCCCTCGGAGGCGTCGGACGTCTTCCGTTTAATGGCGATTCGAGGAGAAGATAGGGAGCAGCGAGTGCAAGTGTCGGTGCGCTCGTCCACTTAATCAACCGTACGAGCCGCAATATTCATAACTTACCGGGTATAATGTCGTAAAGCTTATCCATGTTCTTTCACTCGCCTCAAATTTATTCGACCTCCTCTCGCACCACCAACGTTCTCTACTTTAGACGACGCAGCCAGTCTCGCACTTCCGACGACAGGATTCATCCTTTTGTCTACGGCGTTCAATAATTTATAGGATTTATTTTCCTCGGGGAGCTTAAAAGCTCCTTTTCAATTTTCCTTGAATCTCGTGATATCTCGTTGACGATATTTATGGCTGTAGATCTGTAAAACTGTATTGAGAAAAATATCGAGATTTACGGTTCGCACCGATCTGTCTTTTTTTTTTTGGAGCAACCTTGCTCCGAGTTTTTCTAATACTTCAACTTCGGCCTTGGATCGCCCGTCGGGCAATAATCGTAGTGAAACTCAGACTCGTCTTGAGGAAGAGGGACGTTTCCGAAAATCGAGGGCGAGCGTTCCGGTTCTGGTTGAAATCGTCCAGTGGCAGCGTGTTTTTGAGCCGAGCTGCTGATTATTTACTCAACGAGAATAGACTTCTATATCAACTTCCTATGTTTGGAATCGCACTGCGCACGCATAAAACCGGCAGATCGGCTGATTTGTAAACCCTGCATTTTACGAGCGACGACAAGTTTACGCGAATCGCACCTCGACTTATCTTTTCCATGCGACACGGTCGAGACACTGACTAGAGAAAAGTCAAATAGATTACAAACACGTTTCTAGGATCCAATATGCGATCAGAGGATTTTTTATTTATACGGAGTAATCAAAATATTATATCTAGTTTAATGCAATTACTATTAAAATGTAATTCATGATGATCTTTGTCACTTGAATCAGTGTAAGATAAAAGGAGATGCAGAGGCTTCTGTGTTCACGTTGTAAATATACAGAATTTAACGTTCGTGCTTGAGACTGATTTACACAGGGTACAAAATAGAGTATAACGAGTGTTCCGTCGTCGTTGAAACGCGATTAGGAATATTTGAAAGTGTCCGTTCCTTTGAGCAGAGAGTTTAATGACTGTTAAACTAGAAACATCGGATCGGGTCATTCGTTATATGGGGTCAATTGTCGAGAGCAATATCGGTCCTTAATGATCGTGAGTATTCCTCTGATTCTGCATCCCTTGCTTTAAAATAAATATTTCTAGATATCCATCGACATACATATGTCGGATGCAATTTGTGAGGGAGATCTATTGAACGGATGTTAGGACCCATAAAATTCGGTTTCATTTTCATCCGTTGATTCCTTTTGTAGAAGTCTAGTTTACATTCCTCGGGAAACGTCTATTTTCTTCGTCAGAAAAATAACTTCTCATTTTCATGGAACCGCTTTATTTATGTTCACCCTTTCGGCGCCGGCGGGGGTAACGAAGCGGGGGTTGCGTTTGCTCCGGTCGATCACATCGAGCCAACCGTCTCTGCCTTATCCATTCTCGAACGAATGTCCTTTCGCCTCTTTCGTACGATGGCGCTCTACTCGTGTCGGAGCTTTCACTCCCTTCCACTACTTTACTCTCACCCCTTGAGAAGAAAAAACCAGTACGGCGATTATAAATGCTACTTTTAATTTAACTATCTTAACTGATAATGTGCCAAAGTTTTATTCTTTACATGTCTAAAAGGATTGTCAAGCTATACAGAGAATTAGTATAGAAACTCGTAAGATGGTAATTAGGGGTTTCAAAGAGATTTCACAAATTACAGATAAACCGAAGTCCTTGAGCGATAATCATTGTGTTCCTATACGCACGTGGAGATAAACAGCTCCACGCAGAGCGACGATTAATATATTTTAAGTAGTTAATTGCCGAGGCAATATATTTCTCGTAAAAACGGAGAGATAGGGATGACGCACGGTTTCGTACAATCGACCTGCTGATTTGATCAGCGGCGTAAAACGAATCGCGAATTCAGGCGTGCATTAACACGGTGAAAAGCCAGCGGTGCATGTACACGCTGCACGCAATCGCCTCGTTCATCTTTTATATCCCTCGGCTTCCATCTCCGTTCCATTTACCTTCCAGAAAAGATCCCATCGCGGATCTCCATCCATTTTCCGTAACAATGATTCCCTCTCTGTCTATTCTACGTCGAACCCATATCCGTCTTTTCACCCTCTATCAATTTCGAGCCCCAGCTGAATTTCGTGAGAAAAGACAGAAAGTGTGCGTAGATAATAATTTGTTCATCGCTCTAGTAATTGTTAATTTATTAAAAGACAGAAAATGGTTTCTCGTATTATTAAAGTTATTGCATTACAACATTCGTTTTATGAAAATTTGTATTCGTCGTGATTTAAAAATATTCAACGATCTCGTTCTCTCAAGGATGGAGCGTACGCCGGGGAGAATCTATTCTCTGATCCGTTTGCGGCGACTACGATCGAGTAAACTTTCGCGAGCGGTACAGCTGAACGGCAAATGTAGCGATCTAAACACGAATTCCCGGTATGTAAACGCAGACTTTCCTACGGGTCTGATGCAACGGATTCCGCTTATAAAAAGCTCGCCGAAGCGTTCGAGATCAAACAATTTACTTCGAAAAAAAAAGTTCCACTCGCTTGAGAAGGTTGTACGTGTGTTAAACATCTCCTAACAGAAAAGCGTGTGCTTTCAATTATAATACTGACAACGCAGAGGATAGTAGCTGACCGAAATTGAAGAAAGGAATGCGAAGGAACAATCCAGGCGGACGACTCGTATAAAGTTTTATCTAAATTCTACCACGGGATCGCGCGGCGAGTTTCAGGGACGGAAAAGGGGAAAGTAGACGGACGGGTCTGGGGAGTAGACATTTTACTTGGAAGATGGACGATGCCGGTTGGAAACTGCGAACGCGGAAACTCATGAAAAACACGGCGGGTAACGAAGAGACGAGAAATCTTCCGGAGCTGGGAGATGGTTAGGGGGGAACCGGCTGACTCTCATTAAGCTAAATTGTCTCCGAGGATGAGCTTCCTTAATTACTTAGCTCCGCTCACGACACCCTCCTCCCTCTGCCTCCCGCCTCGCTCCCACCTTGTCTCTCACCTTTTATTCGCGCATACCTCCGTGGATACAAATTTTATTCGCGATCCTCGTACGCGTTTCGCCGAATGCCTCCGATCCACGAATACCTGAGGTCGAATCGCAATTAAGCAGCAGCAGCAGCCTTCTTTTTCTGCGAGCTCGATGCGCGTTTTATGCCCCTCGCTCTCGTTTTATTCGTTATCCCTTCCATAACTCATTTCATAAAATTGTAGCCCTGAGAAGTATTCACTCACTTCGTATTACTTTTGCAACCAGATTTATAATACAAAAGAGCGTCGAGACGTTGGGATGAAATCTAAAAGAAGAGGTACAGAAAATAATTAAGGTACAGTTGAATATTTCTCAGAGGTGAACCTGGATGCAATCCTCGGAAAGGGAATGCAACGAAAGGCGGGGAAAGGGGCGAGTTAAAGGCTCGAGTAGGGTGGGAAATGAGCTTGGAGACCCAAGGGTAGGGGGTTTGATAAGAGGCGAACTGCCAGAGAGGGAGAACTGCCTCTAAATATGCTAATACCCCCGTCTCGGGGTAATGAGTTCCTCGCGCCGCCACCTCGATCCGCCGGACTACTATGCATATATATTCAGTCATAAACACAACTTAGATTACTATATGTATCGTAACCAACCGCCATAGGGTGCGACTTATTCCGTTCCTTCTCCAGTCTTCTTTGTGCGCGCGACAAAGAGAGCCACTGCGATTTATTTTGGGGCGAGCCAAATATTCGTACGGTTAAGCTATGTTAATGTACTCCACATTTCACTATTATCATTGAATTTGAATATAGCAAACGTAAGGTAAGTAATAACGGATGTGATTCTGCGTAAAAATATTAGATCGTATGGGAATTAAATGTTGATGGACGTAATTTACTGGGAAAAGTTGTTTCGGTTAATTATTTAATTAACATGCACGTCATAGACGACGGATCACGTTCACGAAAATCATGGCAGGTCACGTAATATCCGTGGACTCGCAGCCCGTGTTCCCATATCCGGGACCGCCATTTGTCCCTCGGGCTCGCTAGCCCATTCCCATTTTCAATTTCCACCACGTTTCTCGTTTCCTGCTTCTGGCTTCTCGTTTCCCATCATGGTGGATGGATGCCCCGCTCCATTCGCTCGAAACTGCTTCACGCTTCCATTACAGGCTGCAGGGAGGAATTCGTTCGCGGGAAAAGGAAACCGTGAGTCGAGCTCCGGATTAGAATTTTTCACTCGTCACCTCCGACCCGTTGACCGACCGAATTCAGTTCTATCTCTTTCAAAAGAACTTTAGTTTTAATTATAGGGACGAATATACTTGGTTCTTCCATGAAGTAAAGTCTACAATTCTGTAGTCGATCGGTTCATGCTAATTGCAAGTACTCTTTACGACGCGTTTGACATAAAAGGAGAGCTCAGGAAGTTAAATTAGAAGAATTAAGGAGCCATCTTCGTTTAAGCTCGTCTCGCGTTCCGCTCGCCGGACACAAAGAAATTTTATTTCGAGAAAAAAGCTGACGTGGTCGTAAATTCGAATGGCCGTCTCGACTTTCAGTTCGAAACAAGCGAATCGCGGTGCAACGCGACGAATCCGTCGAGCCCGAATCAAGGGCCAGCCAATCTAGGCCATGCATCTACCGTATAGAGGGTTAAACGGTGGTTAAATAGGAATGAATCCGATGGAACGAAGAAGTCGGGGACACGCGCGAGAGGTGGCGCGTGGCCCGCGCCCCGTCGACGGATCACGATGCCCCAGGAAAAACTAGACTAGGCGTTTTTATGGGCCATTAAATTACGCCGACCACCTCATAAAATGTTTAAGCGGGCTTCTGTGCAAGACACTCGAACCTGGTGACTGGGCTAATGTCCTTTGGCAAAAGTGCATCTCTTTCCGTTTCATACCTGACCTTTCCGTTCCCTCGATTTTTCTCAATCGAGAAGCCCTCAGCTTATTTCTAATCGACGATCTCCGACTCAAGGATGAATGTGGGAAATTAGACGTTTCTCTTAAATGTAGGAAGTCCCCTGAAATTGCGAGAACCATTACCAAAGCAATTCTATGTATGTACACTTTCAATTTATCGCATAAGGGAATCTTTATAGAGATTCCAGTGGAAGATCTCAATAGAAGTTGTATTCGTACAAAGGCAAAGGCTAAAATTTTACGAACTCGGTCCACCGTTAAATTGACTTCGTCAGAAAGAATGGGGAAGCGGTATCAGTTTGTCAAGTCCCTTGGACATTGAGATGGAGACATCACCGCTTGGACCCGGCGCGACGGTAACCAACGGAGGAGAGGGTGGACCGAGGAAGAAACAGTGGCAAGGGTGGAGACAAGCCTTCTCGACTTTTGCTAATCCAACGTCCGCGAAGGTTGTGAATGAACGCATAAACGCGAAACGGTCCTGCGTGGGCAACCGGTGTCGTTAATATCGCGTGACAAGAATAAACGTCGGCCGTAATTCAATATTGTAATTATACCCTCATAACGGGCTTTATTGTGCCGATTAATATGCGTCGTTAAAGTAATTGCCGGTAGCACGGACTGCTCTCGCACCTATAATGGCTCCGTTTACCCGTCTTAGATGCGGTTACACGCGATTCCCAATTCAGGGAACACCGTTCAAGTGACGATCGGTCATTTCTATTAGAGAATGACCTAAGTTCCTTCGTGTAAAGACACCCCTTCGCGGTACCGACGGCAATAAAGCAAAAATTGTCAACGCCTGTTCGAGAGAGGAAACCTTGTAAGATTCTGATGCTAACGATTCGTCCAAGGCTACCAGATCTGTTCCCAAGAAAGGATCGTTAATTAATCGCTGATCCTTTACTTTGTTACTCGTGAAATCGACTACTTTGTCGGCGGATTAATAGGACACAGTCCCAGTTTCACGCGAATTTCGTGGAAAAAGGAAATAAGAATAAGGGGGCGGATACCCTTTTCGGAAACCTTGCACCGGGTGAAATTTATCTTTATGGAAATTCTTCACAAGATTCTCGACGAATGAGAATTAATCGCGGATGACTCGACGCGACTCTACGCAACCGAGAGCTCCACTAATCTTGTAATATACAGCGAGCTGTAAATAATCGACTTTATCGCTTCGATAAAAGTAGTTAAGTCCGCGCTGTCTTCCACCGTCGGCGATTGTAATTTGTGCGCAAAGTGCACAAGAATGCGTTAATCGTGTAACAAGTTCTCAGAGTCAAGACGTCAGGCAACTATTTTTAGAGAGTAAGAGAATTCTGAATCCATTCTTGAATGAACGTCGGTTTTGCTTTGCGATTCGATGATTATTCACGACGCGGTGTACGAATGAAGCCGACAAGGGACGGGACAGAATCCGCGTTGGACATCCGCAATTACCGAGTTCCCCTCGCGGCCGGGGAAAAAAGGAAGAGGTGTTCACGTTCTCATGACGCGGCGGTCATTTTAAACGAGGTTCACGCGTCGAGACCACCCACCTCATGGGGCTGGCTGATTATGTGTACCTCAATTTCGCCGGGTTCCCTCACCCCTTTCATCGCGGCAAAAATTCGAAAACCCGGGGACCTCGATCGTGAGACTCTCGGAACACGTTTCAACAGATTACACCACAAACTTTCCTCCCGTCTCCTTCGTTATTCTTCTTTTTATCCCCTCTTCCAGCGTAGATGTGTTTCTGGATCTACTAATTGGTCGTAAACGAGATTATGTTCGGGGGCCGAGTTCTCCGCCGGTCCACCTCTCGATTCAACTCGGATCCGTGCATTAGCTTCTTTGTTGAGATTTCATCTCGTCGAACAACCTCGGTCTTGTCGAGGTATTTGATATCGCGTCTCCGAAATCGCTCGCCTACCGACTTTAATTTAAACGAACAAATAATAGAAAATGCTAAACGAACGCGAAATTCTAGTCTCCGATACATCCATGAAATCATATTCTCAGCATCGTTCCAGGGGAGTTTCACTGATTGCGTAACCGGAAAATGCAAGAGCATCCCTTGAAGTGATCGCGCGTGCCGCGAAGTTCGCGACCGTTTAGGAAAATCTAACCCCGCGGTTCCCTGGTTAAAATCGTTTGTTGTCGAACGGTGCTGCCGGTCGTGGTGGCGGCGACGGCGCTCCAGTGGTGGCAAATATATTATGCCTCTCGTAAAATTAAGTTTTTACGATCATTTTATGGTCGTGCACGGTCCGTCGATGCTTAGTACCCTATAGGTGTGTGCATTTCTCGCAGCTGTGCTTTTGCGCGAGTGTCCCGGAGTCCTCGTGGCTCGTGGCGACTAGTCACGGATCTCTTTCGTCGCCGGAACAATGTAATCGTTTTCGGAAACTCGTCCCATTCAATCCTCCTTCATTTGTTAGTGTCTATGTAGGTTTTAGTAATAGTTTTACAATTTTCCTGATAATAAAAAGTCTAATGACAAAAGAAATTGCAATGTACATAAGTGCTCGCACCACGAAACGTGTCAGGAATAGAATGATTGGAATGAAACGATACGTTTGATAACACGCTTTCACTGCACTATCAATGCCAATCTAGTCTCAATAAATTACACGATCAGGAACACGAACTACCCTCGTATCGAACAATCTCCTGGGCTTTTATCGTCGTCAGTCACTGTTTAACGAACGTTCGTCGAGAAGGTAAACTGTGATGGTCCGGGCGACGACGGCCAAATGAAACCGTCGCGTCGCGTCGGACTGGCTTTCCCTCTCGGGGTTGCAGCTTTCTCTTCCGATGAAAAAATCCTTGGGTCCCGATCGGGCCAGATTTCACCGAAAATTCGGGTCAGTCGGCACATCGGATCAATAACCATTTTCCGTTTCGTTTGTGAAAGTTCCCGTTGCTCGATGAAAAATCGAGAGAAGGAATACCTATCTCAGATTCTTACTTATCGATTCTTCAAACCGTGTAAAGACTTGTAATAAGGTAAAAGATACGGTGTCCATTTCTAACGACTGTATCTTGTTGATCTTAAGAAAAAATGTCAGCGAAATGTCGAATGAACTTTCAGCAAAGGTGAACGTGTCTCGAATCGAGAGGCGGAATAGAAGAGGATCCGTGCATTATTATTTATTTCTCCTGTTTGAGGAAAAATGTGGGAAGGGATGTTTTCGACGTAATTTCACACGCGATGGTGGAAACCCAGGGTTGAATGCTAAGGAACGTGGTACGGCAGTTGTATTATTTTAGTTGAATTATTTATAGAACGTTGCGACGGGGAACTCGTCGAGTTTCCCAAAAAGATTTCACCTGTCTAGAGAATCACGTCCAAGAACAAAGCAAGTTACAGTTCTTCTCGGTGCGAGAATAGAATCCAAAAATGTCATCGTAAAAAGTTTTCGTGAAGAAAGGGTTATTCGGGGATAAAACGATCGTTTCGATCAATGGCCGAGTTTCGAGCGTTATTTTCTGAAAGCGGGCCGCGATACGAAGGAATCCGCCGATAAATTCGAAGCGAAAGGGTGGAGGGAGCCAGTCAGAGCTTGGGGCGAGATTGGAGGCCTGGCATCTTGCTATCTTTCGAGGCGTGGTTACGATATAACCTTCTATCTATAGCATCGCCTCGGCTCCTCCGTGCCTAATCCCTAAGCGGTATATTCCAGTTTTTTTTTGTCTCCGAGATACATCTTATTTAACGCTGCCGCTTTCTTTCCTAATTCTACGTAACCTGTGAAACCTTCGACGTTCGAGAATGTAAATGTAGGTACCTATTAACGTTGATCTCGCCGACATAAGATTGGCGCCTATAAAAATAAAAACCGATTCGATATTTCCAAATCGGAGTTACATTGTGAGATGGAAGTGGGTAAGTTTTATCAGCTGGGCCTCGGTCCCAGAACGTCGCCTGGACCGTTCCATCTTTATCGCGGAGATGAGAATGCAAAACAGTGTCGCAAAAACAAGCCTGCGGGCGAAATCGACTGGGATGGAGTCGCGGCGGCGGGGAAAGGAGGAAGGGGAGAAAGACGCGACGACAGTGGACAGAAGGGGGAAGAAAGACGTTGAGAGACTTTGCCTGATGAGGACGGTTCCCATGACAACGCAACCCCACGAACACGAAACGGTCTAGCCATCCTTGACTCAATAGCGGCCCGCCATATACTCACGTATATCGAACCTCGCCAACGTTTCCTCGGTCTTCAAACCCTCTTAAGCTCTCCCGGTCCCCCTCGCCTGCCCCCTGGCCAAATGGAATATCCCACGCTCATACTTTGTTCCATCTGCGGGTCCATATCGTCCGTCGTGTATTTACAGGCGCGCCTGGAAACGTGGGCGTCCGTGTGAGCGACTGGCCGAACGCGGAATACAAACGATCAGAGTTAACGAAAAAAAAATAAGAAAAGAAAAATCCCGAGCGGACTTGGAATTGCTGCATTAAGCAGTTCGCCGATTCGCTTCCTGGGTAAAAGGCGAACGTGATCGAGGTAAACCGGAAAATCGTGAGATATTAGCTTCTGGGTATTCTCCTCTTTTTCGCACTCGTCTAGTTTTATAACTCATTATCTCATTTAAAACGTATTACGCGAGGGTAGAGAGGGATGTTGCCTCATCTGAAGAAAACGGTACCTCTTAAATGTATCAGAGATCTTTTTAATAGGTTCATGGCATCGGAAATCGATACGAATTTCTCCTCAATTTGTTTAAACGTCAGAAAGATTGAACTTAAGGATGTATTGGCTATACAGTCAATCTCAAATGTTTATGCACTTTAGAAATGCATTTTTTAAAAAGAAATCAGACGTCGGAAGAACATTGGTAATAAT
>NW_017167821.1:198635-217554 GCF_001652005.2 Ceratina calcarata | reverse complement strand
GCTATTTATTATTAGTATTATTCTTCCGACGTCTGATTTCTTTTTAATCATAGCAAATGCGTTTTTCTAAGGTACATAAACTTTTGGGATTGACTGTATAGCCAATACATCCTTAAGGATATAATCGAAATTGACGAAGAGATTGAAATGCCATTTCATAAAACAACTGGAAAGTGCATAAAGCAGGTTCACGGCATAATCGTTGCGCGCGAGAAGGTCAATCGTCGGGGAGAAAGCTCGGAGGTCTAGCTCGTCTCGAAGAGCGCACGTCACTGCCATGTTGGAGTCGAGCGGTTGGGAACAGCAACCACGATTGGTTGCCTGGCCATATACCGTCTGGCCTGTGGAAACGAGAGGGCGTCCCGGTGCCTGGAGTTCCACGCGGAAGGCGTCGGGACGTCCTGGCTAAAAACGGCACGCGTCACCGTGGGTTTACGGAACGCGACCCCTTTCCCCGTTCCGCGCCGCCCCGACGCGACGAGGAACCAGTTCACGCGGCCGATCACACTTTTCAACCCTCTTTCGCGATACATTTCAATCTCCTCGACTGAGCATCCAACGGGTTGATTCTTACAGTCTCCAAAGAGAAGGGTAGCGGATCGAGTCACCGAATCGACTGTGTTTGACTACTCGAATGATTCGAAGATGAACGAGCATGATTTACAAACGGATCTGGGAGAAGTAAGAAGCCGGAGTGTAATCTCTTTCATTTTTAGGATGCCCCTTTAAAAGCCGAAGTGTGATTCTACAGAAAACTTTTTCCAGTATAATCCCTCGCAAGGGATTTCGCGCACAATGAATGCAGAACCCTTTCCCTTGAGTTTTTAGTACTGTTACCCGACGTGAGTTAAGGCCACGGTTCCAAGGGGATTGGATTTTTTTTAATCATCTTAGCTGCGTTATATCTCTTTCGGGCGGAGTGCTTATCCCTTCTCATTTCGGCGCACAGTTGTGATTTATCATCGGGCTGTCTTTCTTCCCGAAGCATTTCAAGTGTTCTTGATAAGAATACTAATTATAAGATATTACTTTTTTCCTATCCCCTATACAGTCAGAAACTGATACGGAAGTTGTGACCGTACTTGTCGCTGTTTATTGAAAAATCCGTTTGCTCCGTAAAATCACCCCAACGGGATAACGAGGCGATAAACATCGACCCATTACAGTGACAGAGGGTGTTATCGAAAACGTCTGTTAAAGTCGCTCGAAGGGTAATAAATTTCTCTATAATCCGCGGGTCAAGGTTAAGAGTTCTATATTTTTATCGGCCGCTTGATAATTTCAACCTCATGGCGCGAGAACGTAAACCACGAGATAACTTCGCTCCTTGTACGCTCTACCCTCCAACCCCTTATCGTTAGTATCTCTATCAACACTTATAAAATCCTTAAAAAGTCAGCTCTCTTCAGTCCCTTTGAAATTTCCATGAATCCAACGTTTCATTTAACCAGCCATGGGGGTGAAAACGGCGCCGTTTAATCGCTGTGACCATAGGACTTTTTGATTCGATTACACGGGGAAATGCGTGCTCACGGCTCGACTGGACGGTGTAAATGACAAATGGCTGGCTTCCGCGAAGCGTTTCTGAAATGGCATAACGGAGCCACCCCTCCGGCGTTCGCAGGGGTAGCAAAAGCTTTCTCGTGTCCGGCTGTTGCGCGCCCTCGGCCAATCTCTTCTGTATGTATGTATACACACACAGACGTGTTTTTCACGCGACCAAACCCACTCTCATCCGCTTCGGTCGACGTCGCGCGACGGGGTAATATTCCTCGTGGCACGTCCTGCCCACATTTCGCCGGACTTTGCCATTTCCACCCCTCTACTTTGCCTCGGTATTCTTCCATCTATGGTCGAAAGAAACCATTGTCCGGGATAAATGGACACTTGGATTTGTGTATCGAGCAGGGCGTGAGATATCCGTCTTTTGGGAAAGAGGATTAAGTCATGTTTCGTCGGGACATAAAAAAATGTCACACAAAAATGTTACATTCTCGTACAACAAATCTCTCGTGTTCGATGAATATTTCTTAAAAGGAGCAGAGATTGAGGTAAAATAAACATGCACGCGATTCCGCTTAAACCTGTATAGTAACTGCAGGAATAGTCTCCCCATTTATCTCTTTCCGATATACAGCGTCCACGAGTTCTCTCTCTCTCTTTCTATTGAAACGGCGTTCACCGACTCGCCTCGCCGTAAACTCACCCCCGGAGATTTGGGCTCCGCAGACGCACCTCTGGAGAGCATTTTCCACGTCCCACCTGCAGCCTCGATTTCGATATTTACGCTCCGCGCGGCAAATCGAAATTCATAGGCACGGCCTCGATTGAATTTTCACGACCTCGCCAATGCAATCCCCGTGAAAATTCTTTGCTGTTTTTCAACGGGAATTACCAGTGTGAAATGGTTTGTAAGTGAATGCGATGAGAATTCGTACTTCTTTAAATGTGACAGCTAAAAATGAAGTGACAATAAAAACGACTTAAGATGTGTTGGTTAAAATGGCGAGTAGCCATCGGATTAGGATGTAGAAGTTTTCGAAACGTTGCCCCATTACGAGGCGGTTAATGGTTGTACAAGATACGGGGCTTTCTACCTGCCGCGATATAAGCTACAGAGAGCATACATAAAATCGGTATAGAAAATGAAGTGTTTCAAGGGGAACCATTGTTCCTTTTCTGTTGCAGGCTGATGTTTTTCTTTGTATAATTGTAACTAAAAGGCCTCAAAGTGTACGGCGCCGTGGAGAAGACGTTTCACCCGTTCGAGCTGTGCAGCAGGTCAGTTTAAAAATAATCTTTCGTTATATTAAAATGCTTATTAGGAATCAACAATTAAAATTGTAACAAATGTATGATGAATCTAAATTCAAAATCCAATGTATGTGTTGAATTCTTCAATTATTCCTTTAGCTATTTGATTTATGCGAGGATCGAAATCAGTTATGTTATTTGCAAATGTTTCAGGCTTTCCCGCGTGTTCCAGCCGGGAACACTGGCCGGTATACAAGGTGAGCTGCGTTCACGTATATTTCAATGCTTCAAACAGTATCAGATAAACGTGTCGGATCGGTAGAAAGTCGACGACACTTGGCAATCGACCTTAAATAAAGAAGATTGTTATCTGCATACCCCAATTGAAAGCAATTAAAAATGCAGACGGCTAATGAATTAATTCGAGCCGACCTCGAAACCTCTGAAAAATTGCGGGGCGATAACGTACCATTTCCTAGGTACTTAGGTACTTGCCGTAAACAGAGGATTGTATACAACTGCGTCGCACTAAAACCCATAGCTACTAAACCGCGCATACTACCTATATAAATGGCCGGGTTGCTATAAAGCCCCCATTCATGATCGCGTCGCCTGTACAACAAACGTCAGGTGGCTCGCGCCTCCCCCGCGATTTATCGCGTCCCCATTCGAACGACGACGCGACAGTCTCTCGTGTTTCCCATCTATAACTACGCGATGACACCCCGTCACCTGATCGATCTCTTCTCTACACCCAGACGATTCCCATTCACTTTACTACTGTCTGCAGACTCATTGATTTTCAACCCCTCATGGATCTTGTAACACTTCATTCTATAAAACGTTCGTTCTATTGTGTTTACATCATTCACGGAGAGCAAATATGAACTTATTCTCAAGAATCCAACAAAACAATTTACTAATTTAGTAACTGGATCAAAATTAATGTATCACTTCAATCGAAAGATATACGTGCTGACGTAAATGATTCATGGTTTCCTGGTGTCGATTAAGGAAGGCGACAGTGGCACGCGCGAGACTGATGAACAGATGGAAGGCGTATATGCCACCGGAGTTGTTGTCAGATCGTTTTACTTTACTGCCCCATAAAAGTACAGAGATTTAGACTGCAATACTGCCATGACGTATTGTCGGTCTTACGTGTGCGAGTATGTCTGCAGGCACCGAGACGATATTGTAGCGACTGCGAGACATCATCCATCCCGTGATGTCACGCGTAAGGAACAATCGTCCATTCGCGCTGCTCCCTCGATTCGTTCGACCAACGCGTCAATGGAAATGGAAGGTCAACCTTCTTCTTGGACATTAGGCTTACCCATAAAGTAACAGTAAAATTTCTTTATTGTTTTCATTAAATTACTGAGATAGCATAAAAATTATTGTGAGTTAGAGTAAGCGCCATTTAGTGTGAAATATGGAAGTAAAGGTAGTAAATTAGCCAGACAATTTGGGTACTTCCAATAATTGCTCGATGGTCAAGCAACATGATGGTAAATACATATTTAACCCGGATAACGGCTGCTCGTTGTGCACCAAGATAATGAGTATCGTAAATGACGTAGTTCGACGACAGAATATGTCAGGGTAAAGACGAGACATTATGCGCATCGATAGACATCGTTTGCAGAAATAAGAGAAGCGTCGGATCATCGCTACTGTTGTACTACTTGAAATAGCCAACGATACTAGATAATTTCTGATAACGATTCAACGGCATTACTCCAGCTCTGGTTTTTTTATAAGGAGTATCTCGAAATTAAGCGATCGGTTTAAAGTACAGTAACAAGCAGTGATAAAACCATCGTACCAAAGTCACTGTGCAATAAAATTAGAAACTAATTAACGTGGGTATCGGTTTATGGCGTTTGAAGGGGGTGCCGAAGGCGCGAGAAAACTTCGATTTACCGCAAGGGGTGCGTAGACGGGGTGGAGAAAACAGGGTAGTACAAACATAGAGACACCTGCAATTCGTTTCCTGTGATCCGTAACCGTATAGCAAAACCAAACGAAATCCTGGAAGTTTCGAAGGTTCGCGTGGATGTCTTGGTCGCGATGCAGATTTTCCGGTCAGGGGTTGAAAATTGAAAACGTAGAATTTTGAAAAATACAAAGGGAAAACGTGGAAGCGTGTGACGGTGCGCGCGATACATTCGGTATCCGCGGACGTGTATGTGTGTGCCTCGGCGCGTTTGTGCAGCGGAGGGAGAGCGGTAGATTAGAGCATCGTGGGAGAGGGTAGGTAAAGGGGTACGAGGGGACGAGGAGGCAGTGATCGCGATTGTGGTAGGGAGAAGAGAGACGTGTCCGTGCCTCTGGTCTAGTATGGAAACACGCCGAGAGATCGCGCTCGCGTTGCTTTCAGCCCGTTTGCGCGTCCGAGCCGCGGGCAGAGCTCTCAGTTGACGCTCAGTTCGGCTCAGCGAGGCCAGAGAGAAGAAAGGGAGACTTTTCGTGTGTGTAAACACCGCGCGTGTGTGTATTCTCGGGATTCCAGCTTCCACGGGGTCTGTCCACGGCTCTCTCCTTATACCTGAAGAACCGCGTCGGACTACCTGACTTTTTACGGGACACAGGGAAGAAAGAAAAAAAAGTAGACGATCCTCGGATCACGTCCGACCACGAACGTTTCGTTTCTCCTGATCTCAGCGGCTCTCGACGTCGATTTCGTCTACTTACTGGAATCTTTCCGCGCTCGTCACTCTTCTCGTTAAGAGATTAGCGTCGACGGCAACGTTGAAGTTCAATTAAAATCAGATACGGTGTAAAAACTGTCAAGGAGAACGTGTGCGCGCTCGGACAACAAGTCGCGTGTGCATACGAAAAAGTAATGAGCAAGGTGACAGTTTCCTTTGAGGAAGGAGACGGGACGACATGCAGCTCGAGCATGGCTTGGAGCGGGACGACGACAGAAAGATCGGCCGACCAGTGAGAGGAACGGGCTCTCACCGTTCGACGCGTTCGACGATTCTAATTGCGAGGGGATTACGATTGCCAAGTGTCTTCGCCGCGACATGGTTCAGTCGCGTACCACTCGTTAATAATTATTGCGAGCATCCGACGTCGCCGGTGACGTTCGAAGATCGAGACGGTGGTAAACGCGCGAAACGAAATCGACTGATTTAAAGAAGGAAAGAAGAAGAAGAGATCGAAACTGTTATCTACGCTGCTGTTGCATTACGCTTACTGTTATCAATTGTTAAAGGAATAATTCGTAACGATCGACCGGCCTAGTCGTTCCCGATCGTTTCTAAAAGAGTGTCGTGTCATTTTTTGTTTTCGTTCGTTGCAACGACGCTCGTCGCGAATCATCGTCACTGCTGGGCCTAACAATCATCGCTGTCGTTGTCGGACCCATTGGACCATTTTGGACATCGTCATCTGACTCCTCGTCGTCGACGACGTCTCCGCACGTGGCCCATCAACCTCGATCAACCCCGATCGCCGTCCTGGACGTTGTCACGTTGGTGGTGGTCGTGGTGGTGGTGGTGGTGGTGGTGGTGGTGGTGCATGGACCTTTTCTCGGCGGATTTGCTACGCATTTTATCGCGCCCCTGGGCGTCTTCGTCTCCCCGTCTGTCCATCCTTGTCTCCCTTTCATCTCGTTCATTCTCACTCTCTCCTCTCTCTCGCTCTTTCCTTCGGCACGCTCCATCTTTCTCCTTCTGGATCGCGATCTCCCTCCATCCCGTGGTTACCCACCCCTCCACCTGTCTGCTGTGCCGCTGCACACCCTCTCCTCAACCGTGCTCGCGTACAATTTTCCCTATCCCCACCTATCGCGGGCCTCCTCTGCCTTCCGCACGCGTTTTCTTTATTTATTCCGCGATTCGAACGCGACGCCTCGCGCGCGATGAACCCTGCGTCCCTCCCGCGTTTCGCGATCCACTGAATCTCGTCGCCTCGCGCACACCCTGACATTCGCGGTATTTTGAACGTGTCTCGCGTGCCGATCATTGGTCATCGCCGCCGATCCGACCGATCTCGTCTCGACCGCCCTCGTAAAATCAACGATAATAAACTACCGCTACGGCCCCACTCCTCCGCTGCTCGTCGCCGTCTCTTCCCTTTTCTTCTTCTCCCTCCTCCTCCTCCTCCTCCTCCTCCGTTCCATTCGTTTCCTCCACCTGCTTCTTTTCCATCGATACTCTGTCGGGCTAACGTTACGCGGAACGCTACCTTGGCCCGTCCGTCCTTGGGTCGCGTACGCGTGTTGTAAACGCAACCGCGCGAAACGACCATGCGATCTCGGTCGCTCGGTGAATAAAAAATCGATCGCACCCCGGCTGTACGCGAATTCCACGGTTCCCGCGCTCGGACGCCACCACCTGTACCCCCGTATCGCGACACCCGGCGTCCCTCCTCTCTTCGCCATCGAAATCGCCACCGTCCCGGGTCGGGTCGTCGTTATAACACCGGCGATCACCCGTCACCATCTGCACCATCGCCGATCACGTGGCTTGCTCGACGGCGACGCTGTACGACAATGTTCACGCCGCGCCGCTATGCGGCTCCGGCGTGGGCCATCCCGGCTCCGTCACGCCGATGGGAACAGCCACCGGAGCGGGGAATTCCACCGGGGTGACCTGGTGGGCCATGATGAACGGTTCCCTCTACGAGGACAGCCCGCCACCGGTCCCACCGACAGCCTCCAGCCTCGTATCGATCCAGCAACAACAACAGCAAGCAACCTCGACGCCGGCTTCGCACCAGCAAGCAACGACACCGACCTCACCGGCAGCACCGGCTCCATCGGCTACGTCGGCGACACCCGCGCAAACCGCGAGCGCCAGCTCGACCTCGCCGAGCGCGTCGTCCGTGGCGAGCAACAGCGCGCCAGGACCTCTCCATATACCGGCGAAGCGTTTGACCGGCACGCCAGCCGGTTCCACTTACGGGGAAGTCGGCTGCGTGGAGTCGAACCCGGCGCCTGCTGCCGGACCAGCAGGCGTCATTCGTCATTCCCATTCCTCGTCCGCTGGATCTCAAGGCGGCTGGAGCTACAGCCCTCATCATCCCCAGGACTCGCACTACTCGTCGGCCGCGGCTGACTCCCTGAACCATCACCAAACATACGGGGGCAATAACCCCCCGACGTATTACAATCTGGCGGCCGACCCTACCTCCACTTCCGGCTCCTCCAGGGACAACCGGAAGGCCGGCGCGCTGAGCTTTTGGTCGCCCGCGACTGCTGGTTCCGCGGCCAGCGCCGGATCCGCTTCTGATTACAAGAATTTCAACTCGGCCGGTGTCGCCACGACCAGTTCCTCGACCGGAGGATCCTCTTCGGTCACCGGTGCCGCGGATCCTGCCGTCTCCTCCTGTCACCAGAGCTTCTCGCAGAGCTGGTGTAATTACGCGCCGTACACGACCGCCAGGCATCACCACCCGGTCGACACGGCCGGGCATCATCATCCTCACTCGCAAGCCGGTGTTCCGTACTTAACGCCGTCCGCGGCGGACGACCGGGGAAGGGTCACCGCTGCCATGGTCGCGGCCGAGGGTGCTTTTCCTCACGACGGTTACGGCGGCCTCAGGAATTACGGGGCACCCGAGCCTGTCACCTCCAGCCCGTATCCACCTCCAGGTAAGCATCGACTCCCTCTTAACATTCTCGGCTTTCGTTCTTTTCAGATAAGGGTAAGTCAACGCTTTTTGCATCCGAGATAATCTCTTAGTGCTTTCTGTCCCGCACCTTCCGTGAAATACTAAAAATTGTTCGACCGAATCAGTGGCACATTCGTCAGACGGAATCGCGGGTTTAATCTTGTTTGCTCGTGGATGCAAGGTCGCCCACGATACGTGCTCTACGGCTAGTCCACGGGGAACTCCGCGTCGTGGAAAGTCACGAGATCGTGCTCCGAATCCGTTGTACATCGACCTTGAAACGGTGCCGGGGGTGGGGAAACGGGACGAGATTTAAATGGCAAAAAGTCGAAAAACGGGACCAGTCGTTCATTCATCTATTTGGTCATTCTCTTTCCTGTCCCCACACGGTCGTCCTTTCCTCGAGTGCCCATGAAACGTCGCATGAGCAACAACGAACCGCGGCAGGTTTATTGGCGGCCGTAACTCGTAAACTCTGGCGTGCGCCTCCGATCAGCTGATCCGTTCCATGACCCGTGGCAGTCGTTCGCTCGTCTTCTACTAACGTCCGCTTTCCTTCTTGTGACTCGACCAACCCTTTCGCCCGTCTCTTTCGCACAACTTCGTACGCGTTGCTCGCATAACCAGTTTAGCCGCGTTTTGCATTCGCTCAGGCTTGCAACTCGATAAAAGAGAATTCATGTTTAACCCTTACGAATCATCTAGCGTGAGACGCCTCAAGGGTGAAATCTGGACTCGTAGATTCGGGAAAGCGTGTCTAAATTCGAAATTTGGGACAGAGTAGGGCAACCGTAAAGAACGAGAAAATACGAGCCGCGGCACTCAAGTGGAAGCACGCTCGGCCCGATAAAACGAGATACCGTTCGCGTGATCCTCTCGTCCCCGGAGTTAATCGTATGCGTGGTAGGGAGGTGCACGCGCAGGCGTGCGATACATACAAAGTAACAGAATACGAGAGCCCGGGTATAGTTTAACCGTACCCCAAGAGATGGCAGCTGCATTATCTTTGTTCGTCTTGATTCGGAGAATCCAGCAGCTTGCAATCTTGTCCCAAACACCTCCGGTCGAAGCCGATGTAGCCAGATAACATTTTCTTGACAAGCGCAATTGCACGAATTTCAGTACGGGAAGCATTAGCGCGTCGATAGTGAATCGCGTACCTTTGACGAGTCCGCGACAGCTATTCACCGCGATTCTGATTCCCAGTCGAAGAGATAACAGTTTCCCGTCCGAGGGAACAACTTTACTCGAAAGCAGACCGGTTACTGCTTTTAAAAGCCGCTTACAGTCCTGGACAACGCGACGCGCGTCCGATGTCCCGGTTTTTAATTTATCGCACGCTTCACGGCCTCTTTGACCGTCTCTAATTGGCGCCATCGCAAGCCGCTATCGCCGGCTGTTTATGAGAAACCGCCACGCGAGCCGGGAACGAAATCTTTAATCTTAAACAGTCCTCGTTACTTCTACAAAACTACTCTCCGTAGAATTCTATTCATACTCCCGGAACTAACGTCCTACCTCGTTACAAATCCAAATTTCATTTATAAGTCAAAGATTTTTCGGGACGCGGATGAATTGTCCGTAAAATTAAATGAACGAGCGAGTTTAATTTATCCGTGAGGTTGATGTGGACAGCGGTTATTCGAGGGGCTCCTGCCACATTGCTGGCGGCCGACTGCGAATCGATACGTCATTTATTCCGCAGTTTCGTGCGCGCACACGTACCCACTCGTTTTATGTTCGTGGGAATCCTGACCTTTGTTAAATAATTTGCATATTTCAATAAATTTCTTCTGTTTAAACAAATGAGATACGAAACAAACGAGTAGGGGAGGTTCGAAGCGAACAGGGATGATATTACACGATATGCTAGGGGAGAAGGAAATCAAATACGTAATAAATAACGTTGGGCGTATATTATCGTACTCCCACGTCTCTACCTTTGATCCGTCCGTTGTCTTACAGTTTGTTATTCTGTTATGTTTAGCTCGATGAATTTGCTCGAAAAATCCTGTTCGATTCTCTTATTTTTGGCGAGTTTAACAGAACTTAATGCGAGAATAAATGTAGCACGAACGCTATCATAGTAGATGCCATGGAGAGTTTTGTTCTTGTTGAGCCACTGTTGCTTGTGTTAAAGATAGACAGACGAGTCGGCCCGCGATACGCTTTCGTAATCCCTTCGTTTCGCAAGCCCCCGAAAAAGACGTTCCTGCATTTTGCAAGGATCAAAAAGGGAAGAGAGTTTTAAAGTCTCATTAGTGTTCTAAAATGAATAAACCATAGAAAGGTAAACTGAAAATTGGACAACATAACATCGTTAGAGTCATTAAAAGTTAGCGTTACAACCAGTTAGGTTTAAAAAACGTTAACTAAATGGTTAATTTAGATTACTCAACGTTCTTACCGGGAAAACTGTCTCTTATATAACGAAATTAAACAGTAAAAAGAATTGACGTAGTATTGAGTGCACGAACGGTTGCATCAGGTTTTGACTTCATTTCGTTATAAAAAGTCGCTTGGAAAACAGAAGTGAATCATCGATTATCGATTTCGCAAAACCCGCCAGACGTTTTTCTCTCGATCGTCGAGTGCAAAGATCTAACTTGACGAGTTACAAGTCTGTTAACAGTCCTCTACTAACAGTTCCGTGTTTCGCGGCTCCGTTTCCATGTTTCCCGCCCGGTTAGTATGACTGGTCCAATTATATCATATCAGCTCGTCTGCGTGGGGAACCCTTCGTGTAAGCGTCACGCACACGTGCACACACGCTGGTAATACAGGAGTAGCTTCCAGTGTATATTTCACGATCTCGTGATCCTACGATCCTTCATTTTCGAGAACTATGACCGATTTTTTTTAAATTATGCCAATTCGAAATTTTATTCGAACCCTTTTTACTAATCGCTAAATCGTATCGTAAGCCATCTCGGATCGGAGCACGATCATTTAAAATCGAATTAAAAGGCTCATTAATTCCTGTCAGGTATAATACGAGTCAATGAAGCGTTGCCCATAACATCAGTATTTATATGTTAATGATCGCAATCAGTGTTACGCTTATTGAGGTACTTTCACCAGTTCACAACGTTTTGATCTTCACATTGATATCCTTACATATCCATTAAAATCAAGCGAGGAAAACTCGTTCTGTTTCCTTCGCCGTATCGATCGGTCCGTTTGATTCGGTCTATGACGCGTAGCAAGTGTCAATAGAAGATTTCATTCGGAAAAAGGAACTGTGTTGATCGCCTAACGAAACGATGCGAGATATCCATCTGTTTGCTCTCATTCTTTTCTAATGATTTCCGTGAACGCGAGAAAAGATTTTTTCCTTCGCTGTTACAATTCTCTTTCTCTAAGATACCTTCGTCAATTAATTCAGAACGGAGTTTCGATTACTTCTGATAAGCGTAACGACGAATAGTTCGAATATCCAATTGTGAAAACTGTAATTGGCTAGCCATATCTAGCTAGCAACTAGGTTGTTTGTTACCGGCAAACTAATTGTGTTAAGTGATGTGGGGTTCCTCCCCATCTTCGTTGTTTCCTCCAGGTTCCCTGGCCGGGGGAACGGTCGGCGTTGGCATTGGGGTCGCAGGGATTGGAGTCGGTTGCGGCAGTACGAACATGGATTGGACCGGGCAGGTGACGGTGCGGAAGAAACGCAAGCCGTACTCGAAGTTCCAGACCCTCGAGCTCGAGAAGGAGTTCCTCTACAACGCGTACGTCTCGAAGCAGAAGCGGTGGGAGCTGGCGCGCAACTTGAACCTGACCGAGCGCCAAGTTAAGATATGGTTCCAAAACCGGCGGATGAAGAACAAGAAGAACAGCCAGCGGCAGCAGCAGAATAACAATAATAATAGCAGCGCGAACAACGCGAATCATCACGCGGCGACTGGGAGTCATCATCATCCGAGCGCGGGTCACGCGCAGCCCTCGAGCCACCACGTGGTCGCGCAGGCGCACCACGCGAACGGTTCAGCGAAGCATCATCAGTGACCCGTGGCCTTCTCTGGGGTCGTCTTTGGCCATCCTCATCAAAACGGTACAAACAACTGTAACACCGGTGGGACTGGTACCGGAAACGGGAACGCGAACCTGGCTACGACGGGTCACGCGATTCAATCCCAGACGTCTCTGCCATCCGCGGGTGCGTCGAGCACCGTCACCCCACCCACCGCTGTCGTTCATCCGCATATTCATTCGCATGCCCATCACCATCATCATCATCATCATCAACAACTGGCGCACGTGGCTCAGCAGTACCCCGCGCTTCTTCATCAGTCGCCTCATGGCCTGGCCGCCTGAACCTGATCTCCTTCAGGATCTGACGCCCCAGAGAAATCGCTCGACGAGGTCCTCGCACGTAAATTTCATCGTCGTTGACGGACAGATAGATATGTACCCCGCACACATTTTATTGAAGTTCATGCAGCTGTTCAAAGACTGCTCTATACCGCTACGAGAGACAACGTTTCGCGAATAGTATAATCATTGTATTATTTTATTATTATTATTATTATTACTAATGCCCGATCATCGTCATCCTCATCGTCGTTCACGGTTACTGAAGGAATACCAACGAAAACGCGTACACACGAACACACATATTATACTATGTTGTATAGAAGAGCGTGAAGCTACAGCGGCGTCCACGAGTACGTCCAACGAACAGACTCTCGTTTTCCCACGTGTCGGTGTCGGTCTTCTTCGAGTTAGTGCGCATTTGTCACGTGCCGCACACCAAGCAATCTGTCCAATTCGTAAATTCGGTAGTACTTCCTCCAGTTATATATATTATATATATGATAGTGAAGCAAATTAGTGTCACTTAGTGTCTGTCCATGAACCCCCCCGCCTCATCCCCCTCTGTCCTGAACGAACTTCCACCCCCCAGTGTCCATCCCTTAAAAACTCTTGCTCGATACTCTCGATCGTACGTTCGCTTTATCTGGCACTGTTCAGCTCGTGCGGTTCACAGAAAAGGAGAAGCGGGTCGAGAATCGCATTGGATCCCATGACTATCGCAACCGGTCCAGGATCGAGGAGGAAGGGGTAAGTGTAACGAAAGGTAATGGTGCAAATCAGAGAATCAAACGTCGTACATTAATTTAATTCATTCGCGTGTATCTTGGATAAAATATAGAGGTGTGTTGCGTTGAGAAATTCGTATTTTTCATTCTGTTAAATTTTTGTTTGTTCGTCACGTGAAACGTTGATCGCTACTGTCTGTGATTACGCGGAAAGTACTAACGAGGTGTAACGATCGATCCGAGTTGCAACGCGATTAATTATCGTATAGTTTAATTCTTCGATCGATTATTCCATGGGATCCAATGAGTTTCGTTTTTATCAACGATCAGGCTGGACAGTGTTTTCCAACCCTGTATTTAAAAAAAGAAACGTGCTGATTCGCGAATTGTCACAGGATGAAGTATAATTTGGATTACTGTAGATAACTTCTATATTAACTGGTAATTCATCCTGTGAAAAATCGGTACAGGGAATCGTTGAAAGAATTAAGACGGTCTGCCAGAGAACGGATCGGTCTGTCCTCGCGAATATTCGCTCGAAGACTCAGTCGAAAGCAAGCGTTAATTAGTCTAATTGTGTCCGGAGTGTTGTATTTATCGCCTACCAAGGATCGCAAACTAGTACTTATAATTCTTATATTATATGTAAAATAAAACGACTTAGATTTAATCATACCTGGCACCTAAGACATACCTAGTGGATTATCGGGTGGTCGAGCATCATTCTCAGTCCGAGTATAGGACCTGCATCGATGACCCATCGTTAAAAAACAGAATCGAAAGAGCGAATTTGGTTGTTGTTAAATTGTTGAAATTATTGTTTCATTTGAAATGTCAATGCGTGTTCTCGCAAGTAATATTCGCCGTTGACGTCCCAAGTGACTTGGCAATGATTATCTAGTAATTGAAAGTCTGTCCTGAAAGTCCAACGCTTGGGAGATTATACTTGGCCGGGGAACGGATTTTATATGTGTCAGGCAACGCTGGCAAAAGCGAGACGGTGAATCGATCTCTTTAATTTAACGAACGGAGTCCTAAGCACGGTCTGAGAGTGAAGACGGTGCGGTTTACCTTTTAAAACGTCAGCGAGTAAGTAGGTAATATAATCGGATGTTAAATGAAAACGAAAATATAAATATCCCAATGGATCTCTATTCTCTAAGGTGCAAGATTACCTAAATTATAAGGATCGCTGAATGTGAGTGTGCATGCCCATATCATCCTACATACATACCCTTCTTTGTGTGTGCGCGGTCGCGCGTTCCAGTTTCATACATGTATGTATGTATGTATGAATATACGTGTCAAGATTTAAGCTCGGGAGAAAAATCGATGAAGAGAAAGTGGGGAAGGATCGGAGTTTCTCAAAAGTATAGACGCGCGCGCGCGTCCGCGCACACATTTCAGGGAGGGCGAGCGTGGGTGCGAGAGAGACAGAAGAGGGTAAAGTCGAGTGAAAGGGAGAGAGAGAGAGAATGAGAGAGCGAGAGGTAGAGTGCGGTAGAATACGAAACACGTTGTTAGATAAGAGTAAATAGGAACATGAAAGAGGAAGCAGCGAGATGCACGTACTGTAGGGTAACTTTTAAACGAATGAAGAAGAAAATCTACACACGACCGCGAGATTGGGCCTCGGATTAAAAAAGAAATAGATAAACAGGTTCCGCCGTGAGTAACTATTAAATTAATACCATTAATTATGTATTAAATACACGAATATAAGAAATAGAGTTGCGATTCGCTCCAAGGAAGTAAAATTGGGGTGCCGGAAAAATTTCACAGGGGTCGATGCGACGATCAAGATTGCGTTCAGCGGTAGTTAACAAACGATTGTACTTATATCGCTAATTGTCTTGCTGCCGACGAATTTTGTCCCGATCATTTAAGATTGATTAATATTATTATTATATCATCATTATTATATTAATTATTATTATTATTGTGAGCGTCACGTTAATATTATGTTATTGTTTTTATTGTGTGTTGTTTTGTATGTACCTATCAGCCTACTACGATCATGATGTTATTATTACCAAGACTAATGGGTCTACCGCGTGAGCATCGAACAGATTTAGGTACTTACACTCGAATACGAATTACTATAAACTCGACGAACCTTGCAACGAAATCTTAAAGATGTTCCCAACTTTCAGAATATCCCTTTCATTTCCTCCGTTACGCTTCGTTTCGTAATTAAATTTTCTTTGAGCTTTAAAGAAGAGGCGTCGAGATTTCAGATTTTTATTAAATTCTCGACGAATCGAGGAGATAGGAAGAATGAGAGTGCGTGTGGGTGTCCGTGTGCGTGAAGACGAAATGCCAGGCAGCCTCCAACGGAAGAAGAAAATGTTACTCATCGCGAGAAGTGTTTAGTTCGTTTTATATTTGATTCATTAGACAGAAAAAAAGAGAGAATATTGTTCTTGCGTTATTAAGTTTTTTCTTTTTGTATATTGAAAGTCATAATTGTTTCTCCTGGTGGATGAAAGGAAATGTGAAGAGAATTATACAATTATATTATTGTTTCATGCTCAATATCGTTATGTTTACTCGATCAACATGACTAATCAGCGCCCCTCCACGTGTCGACGTTGCAGCCCCCTAAATTTTAAGCGTCTCACCCTCCGTTGCACTTCCTGGCGTTAAACGGAAAACGATTTACAAAAGAAAGTTCATGACTGAAATAATACGGGGACGTAGGTACATACATAACTCCGTACGTTGTCGATTATCCGTAATTGGCCAGTACGATAACAGCCTGCCCGAAGGTAAGTAATCGCCCTGGTGTTAGGATAAGCGTGTCCTATTCTTGTTTCCTGTGCAATTTTACACGTGTTAAATACACGTCGCTAAACCGCTAAATGAAATATCTTCGAACATAGAAATTCGAAAGCCGTAAAAGATTTCGTTCAACGTCAGCGACAACCTTCTATTATTTCAGCCATGAAATTCTTCAGAGAAGATCGCATCTCACCTGAAACTCTAAGGAAAGTTCGTCCTCTCGAACCTGTCTCTTTTAGTTGTACACGTATTTGTACGATATTAATTAAACTAAGCTAGATATTATACGCTACTTGTAAATAAAGACACACAAGATTTATCCTGTATCGAAGTGCAATAATAAAAACATGTTTAATTAGTGCCAAAGTAATTGCAGAGATAAGAAGACAACCTCTCGAAGGCCCGAATTCTCCGAGGAACGCGCCGTACGAGGAACGTATTCTTATACAATCTTTTATACAGTAAAGCCAGCTTTATCGCGAAACTAACGGGAAAAGATAAACGGTTTCCCGTAAAACTTCAGCTATTCGACCGTAATAAGCCGAGTTTAATTGTCTCCTTTTCTTCACGATTCAACAATCGTGTATTAAAACCACGATCGCAAAAATATGTAAAAATTCGTACATTGTAGAAATTTCTTGAATCAAGTATAAGTTTGCTCTTAAGTCGGACTTCGGTTCTCTCCGATCTAATAATAGCGTGAATCATCATGAGATAATTGAATTCCGAGTCTAGAGATCAACAGTGTTTTAAATACAATTTTATTGATATCTCCGATACGTAGGCAACAGTTAATATCTTGGCGAGACAAACATGACAGGATGCGTACAACCTTATCTTCATTCCTTACTCTAACCGATAATAAATTTATTTACGACGATAACAGATAGTAAATTGATCTAATATGACGATTTTTAGTGATGATTAGATGTCCAGGTAGAAATATTTCATTGCAAAAACATTTTTCTCTTCAACATCTAAGGAAGAGGGTGGAACGAATTTACCAGGCATAAACATGTACACAGGAACATTGAAGGAGAACCGTTGCCTGGAAATTCAGTCACGGTACTAGGCCAACTTTCTAATGATAAAAAAAAATTGAGCCGCCGCTATAGGCTTGGAACTACTACCGCTAGAAACGGTGCAGCCCTTATACATCTGGAGGACTCGGCAAAAAAAATTAGAAACCTCTTCCCAAACTTTCTAACTCGCTTTTGACTTCACCTAGATCCTCAGTCCTACGACACGTCGTGATCGGTTCGGATCCCATTTTGAAATTCAAAGGTGTAATCGTTTTGTTTGATGAAAATTTCAGAGAAGTTATCTCGCGCTGATCTTGTAAATTTGATGTTTCTGTGACTACAGTGCGTGTTCGTGATTTTGACAACGTGCAGTTCTAATGCGAATTTAGAACCGATCTTTAAAGACGAAGATTAGGGTATTAAGGGATAATAAAGGTGTGAAACAGATGTACCTATGTGGTAGGTAAATCTGTTGAACGTGAGTAAAACGGAAGGTCTAGTAAGTCCTGGTTTGATAAGTGTAATCTGTGAGAGAATATTTCATGATTACCACTCCCACGTTCACTTGCAAGTAAGTCTCAAATGCAATTTCATCGGTGCTCTTGCATACCTCGTTTCTTACTCTTTAATCAAGATTACTTTCAAGCTGCTGCTCTATTATTTCGATCATTAAAACGTTTTTGCATGAATATCTATCGAAAATATTGGGTTGGCAACTAAATGATTGCGGATATTAAATAAGAAGTCTATCGACAAACTCCGCAATTATTTAGTTGCCAACCCAATAGAAACGGAAATACCGTTTCTATGATTTTTGCGCATACGTCATCCGTTACGTGAAGGACATCGCAACCTTTTTATCTGGCCGTCGTAACGTGAAGTCGATTGTTCCTCTTGTTTATTCGAAAATGACAAACGCTCGAGCGGAACGTACAGCCTTTTTACCAGCCAATCGGTGAACTCGGCTGCAATCAGTTGTAACAGCACCGTGGAAAATGCAAACGCGATAGCCCGATTGCAACGCAAAACGGTGACCACGAAGTCCTCGATTCGAGTCGTCGCGAGCGTTTCAGGGTATAATCCTCTGAAATTCCGTCGCGAACAAGATCAACCCGTTACGGATGAAAGTCGATATCTTTGCCAGCGTCGTTAATGTCAGCAAGGAGAAATGGTTCATCGGGCACGGCCGTATCTCAGCGAAATAAAAATCTTTCTTTTTATTCTGCGACTGGAATCTGAAACATTGTGCGGAAAATGACCAAGGAGAGGCGTCCGCGCGGCGGACTAATAAAAGGTTGACCGAACGTCCTTCTCTGGCGGAATGGAGGAGCCAGTTTTTCGAAGACAACCCGCCCACCGTGGTCTAACTCGAATCCAGCAACGGATATTCCTCGACTCGAGGAACGAACGCCCACTTAGCTTTTATTCTTTTCCACGAATTGAATTTCATATAAGGAGTATCGCTCTCAAATATTCTGGGTTCCCCCGACATAGAATTCAGCGGTTTCAAACATAAAGCCACGAAAGCTGACGATATTAGTTCAAAGCGAAAACTATATAAAATTACTTCGTAAAAAAAATATATCATAATAATTAAAGGGAAATGATTCGTGAAACATCATTGATCTCTTCACTTTCTATGAAACATCGTTGTCAAAGATACTATGGAACAGACAAGATTTGGACCAGCCTTAAGGATGT
>NW_017167821.1:176338-197211 GCF_001652005.2 Ceratina calcarata | reverse complement strand
AGCCAATACATCCTTAATTTAGCGAATGGACCGATTAGAGAGTCTCTCTCGGAGGGAGTTCCATTTTTAAGCGTATAACAATTCCATTAGAGTACGAACGAGTGTCTGAAGGGTGAGATAACAATTCGAGCGAGTCGCGAACTCAAGTTCAATACGGATGAGATACATACTCTCCGAGAACCCGATTGAGCCGTCACGAAACGATCCACCGGTTTCTCCAGCCATTCTAAAGAGTAAAGTTAAATTTTACTTAGAGAGAAAAATCTTTTCTCATTCCATAAGAAAAGTAGTACTACTCGATAGGAATATAATCTAGAATCGAATTTAGATTTCACAGTTACTGTTCCATGTTTTTGCCAATTACTCCGTGCAATTACTTGTTCCCATAACCGTATCGATCGGTTTAATTAGATAGACCGGCGTCCATTTTTAGTTCATCTTTAATAAAACTGATCCGAGTAATTAATTCAATTAAAATTGCGGTCTCGTTTGTGCATTATTCGACACCTGACGTCGGGTAATTCCGCGACGTCGATAAAACAATCGTTAGCTGAAAACACGTGCTCGCGATCGCTGCAACGTAGCAGTCGTCTTTATCGCGTACATACAGAGGAAAAGGACTGAGAAACACTTACGATCGAGCTCATTATCTCGGGAACTTCGCTCCGCGAGCCGCTCATAAATAATTCATTCGCCGGCCAGGCTCCTCGGCGAGACAATATTTTTTTTCTCTACGCTGCACTCAGCGTCAAAAGAATTACCGGTATCTAGTGTGACGACGCTCCCTTCGATCCCCACCGGACCGTCTAAAAATAATTTCGAAAGAAACGGCCGAACGTGCAACTTCATCGCGGATCGCCGAAGTTTTTTCAGTTGAAGGATATTTATCTTATCAAGCCGACGGAATTCGAACGGACAAGACGATCCTCCACGGTTTATCTCTATTCTTAGAATAGGAGTCGCGTTTACAATGTAGGTGTACCGCATTTAAAATATTGCTTATGTATGTATGTGTAGCGAGCGGCGCGTCACGGCTGGAAGATTGCGCATGGCGGGGGTGCAGGAAGGTATTTAATACGTTTCGGCGCATAAATTGCCGAGTATATGGGGCGTTATGGGGTGGACCGAGTGGGACCGAGCGAAATCGTCTCTGTCAGGGCCACCATGTTGCCTGCAAACCTGGGACACTGTCTCCTTCCCCTTTCCAACCTCGCCGGTTTCACCCATCCCTCTCCTGCATTCGTGCAATGCTTCGAATTCAAGAGAAATCACGACTGGTTTCCTTGAACGTTTCCAAGCTTGCAATCTTCACGAGTTTTGTTCGTATCGAGGAGCATTCGGTAAAGAAGATTTAAGAATATGTAGTTTACAAACGACAACGATTGGTTTTGCTCCAAGGGACGACAATGCAGATACTCTTAAAACGAATACAGTCGTCTGAGTCCGGTGAATAAGCTAATGCATCGACAGAGACAAAAGGAGGAATAAGCGTATAACGTGTGGGACCGATGGGAGCTATGGACGGTCGTTCGATTTCGGGGGCAGGTCTGCGGAGTCGCGAAATGTCTCACCGGTTCCGGGAAGCCGTTCGCGGGGCGCGTTCAATTTATTTACTCGTCCCGCGAAATCCTACGCTCGGATTGGTCGACGCCTAGTCCCGCGGCATAAACTCGGACCATCGTCGTTCGAGCATCGAGAGAGAGAGGTAGGAGGATAGAGAGAAGATTCGCTTCTGTTGCTGCTGCTGCTGCTGCTGCTGCTGCACGGTTCCTCATATTAGACTTTTTCGTATTCCTTCAGCGCATTTAACCGGCTATTTTATGTTTCTTCTCTCATGGCCGTCGCATCTTGCCAGCAACCGGATAATAACGCAGCCCGAGGAGACGGTCGGTGCCGTCATTTTCAAATTTTATTATATCGCCGCCGTGCGTTTTGTCCTCCCCTCGCGCCGAACCGCGCGATCCGAGCCTTAATTGGGATTAGTACTGGCGACATGTGTGTGCGTACCGACGCTTAAACTTTCTTCACGTTTTAATTCGAATCCCGGGCCGGAACTACTGACAATAGCTACATCGAATTCTACGAGCTCCTAATTAGAGAATATAATTTCTTCAAAATCTTGCACTTCATCGAATCCCAAAGCCTCTCTGAGCACTGTTCTTGAATTCAATCGT
Source organism: Ceratina calcarata (assembly GCF_001652005.2). Classification (NCBI taxonomy): domain Eukaryota; kingdom Metazoa; phylum Arthropoda; class Insecta; order Hymenoptera; family Apidae; genus Ceratina; species Ceratina calcarata. The sequence goes on along the minus strand of NW_017167821.1, from coordinate 195,037 downwards.
GTTAAATATTGCTAATTCATCAATTATTCATCAATTACAAAGTATTCATCAACCAATTCGTATGCAGACATGAACATATCGAGGAATTGTAATTAAGATTGATCGTATAGTAAGTACGTATATCCGCAATGAATATACATTTCACTGAGAGAGATACGTTGACAAGAGAAGATGAATTTCTGCTAAAATATGAGACAGCGAGTGTGTCGAGAAGCGGAAACAGAGAATAACGTCCCTTTCTTTCATCCGTTCCATGGGAGAGCGGCATTACCAAGAATTGCCCGGTTCACAGAGATACAACTATGCGATCGATTCAGACAATGCCAGCGGAGTCGTGGTACATTAATTTCTTTCTAGGAATCGTACTGGGTCACGCGGTGCAATTTTAAAATACTTGTTCTCTGCGAATTATATTTCAAAATGAATTTAAGTAATAAATTAGAGCGCGTGCCACTTGGTTGTAGAAGTGTAGAATTTTATTCTACTTCGCGTTCGTGACGTGAGCCGAGCAAAAAAGTGCACACCTTCATGTGCAGAACGATTAGAATGCTAATAACGCTTGCTCTTCTGTGTTCTACATAATTGAAAGCAGTTATAATCTACCGTCTCCGTTTTAATCGCAAACGATCGTCGACCCAACCCGCGGTTGAAATTAATTTATACGAACACCGCGAATTTGATTGTCCATTAGCTCCGTGTGAAAGTCGATTCCGAAAATTCGTGACTAATGCATCGCGCGTTGCACAGAAACTTATCAGAGCAAGGAGATACGGTCCAGTAAGCCGACCGGACCTCCTACTACGCTTCCGTTTTATAAATAAATTTGCAGAGGATGCGAGTTGCGTGCTTCTACCTCAACATGTTGCATTAAAAGGAATCATTCTAAATTAAGAACGTAACAGCTGAATTATTAAGATTCAAGTTGATCTCTTCACTCACCAGAGAGAAGGCCGAACGGAGCGGTTTGAAAATCGGTAGGCGAAGTCATCGTCAAGAATGATTTGAAAAAAAAAATTGCAACAACCGGTACAAAGCGAGGGCGCCACCGCACAGTGACAAGAAACACCTCCGAGGGAACATTTCCTCTTTGTCTTCGCGATCCATTGTCTCTTTCTGGAACCTTTCTATCTCGACGCCAACGGAGAACCGTTCCTCTCGCCTGCGCCCTTTCGCTATAAATCCCTTCTCTGTTTCTTTCACGAACAGCTCTCCCTCCATCGATCCTCGTTTTGCCATTCCACTCGGTTACCCTCCTCTTTTGATCGAGCGCCGCGCCCGACAACGTCAACGCGACGCCAGCCTCTCAATCGCGAACAGATATGCCTCCGAGCTGTCCTCTCCGTTCGCGATAGCGGCCAAATGCGACATATAACTCTTTCGTCTCGTCTTCATTAAGACGCTATCTCGGCGTCATTCCGCTGTGTATCGATGCAACCAAAAAAAAAAAAAGGAACGAGACATCGTTCTTTATGCGACGCACAGTGCACGCATTTTATCCATGGTCGAAACTGGTTCTGCAAGGGATGAGTATATCATCGGATAGATAACGCTCTACTTCTCGACTCAATTACAGGCAATTCTTGAAGTGTAATCTCCTCCTGTAGTGCATAGTAGTAATCGGGAACCTTGTTGTTTCGACTTGTTTATCGAAAGGCGAAGCAAAAGCATAGGAGACAAGGGCATCACGGTTTGCTCCTCGCCATCTTCCTGCGGTGGTGGCCGACCGGCTGGCCGAGAGGGGGTGAAGGGAGACACGGGGGTGGGCGGGCGTCTATTTCGATGGGGCCGACGTTCCCTGCGTTTCCCATCTTGGTTCATCGAGCTGTTCCTCCTCGTCTCACCCTCGGCCGAGTACATTTGTGATCAGGATAAGCGGGGTGAGAGAACCGGGGCGCGGCTCCGCGTGCACCCGTAGAGGGGTACGGAGAGAGGAGAGAAAGAGAGAGGAGAGAAGAGGGGCAGGGAGCCGTCGTTCGCAAAGTGTCCCTAAAACTTTTACAATCGCTCGGCTTGGCTCGCTCGCTCTCGCGTTCTCGCTAGGGCTATGCTTGATGGCGTATCTTCCAATGTGAGTTGCCCATAATACTAAGATGTACGGCTGCGCCGGTAGGGGTCCCGCTTGGTCTCTCACTCACTTACTACCTTATAGTATAGCAAAGCCGAAGCCGTATAGCGCGGAGAACGTCCACGGACTTCTCTTCCATCGTCGCCGTTTGCCCGACAGTATTTCCACGGTATTTTCGGTTTCTAGTCGCGACATGGTCAAGCCTTCCCTCAAGGTCCGGCCGCGTTCCAACCCCGGACGCTGTCACCGGTTCTGCGTCTCGTTTCCACTTTCTCTATCGCGAGACTCATTCTTAAATCGAGCCTTCTTGCGCGTCGCGTGGTCCACGCAAGTTTCGCGAACATGGACCGTGTTACGTCAGTGGTGTGCCAGGGAAAGTTGAACGCTGAACAGCCCGGGTCACGTGATTCGCCGGTATTATCGTGGATCAGTTCCCCGGTTGCGTGGCATCGAGTGCGTGCAGCGTCGTCGTCGCGACGTTACGCCCGCCGCCGTCGCGTCGGAACAACGACCAGCTGCTTATCAAGATCCGCCACGGTAAGCTTATCAAATCGTCTCGTACCAAGTTCTTTTATGCTACCTCTATCGCGTTCGTGAATATTTCTAATTTAACTCGACGAAGTTAGAATAGGATCTTTCGCATTTTAAGTGACAGCTTCGCTAATCACTTTTCCGCATCGAATTAAGATACTCGATCGATCGTCTCTGTTCTAAGCATTACTGGAGATTTCGCTAGAGATCGAAGTTTCATTTGCTCGATGAAAGATCAAACTCCATGTTTTTTCCTACGTTGCATGGAATAGTAATTGAACTCGGGTTTCACTAGTCAATAGGAGTTTCTTGAAAGAACGTCGAGCCGCAGGCGACGTGTAGCATGGTTGACGAACAAGCGACTTAAAAACTCAATTAACGTGGTTTTTGCCCGGATCTTCGGATGATAGAACGTCGACGAGACCGCGAAGCGAGAGGAGAATTTCTGTGCTGTGCAAGTGTGCACCGCTATCTCGACGACGATAAGAGCTGTTGGTGGGGAAAGAAGCTTATCGATTGGAGGAAAGGTCGTAAAAAGACTGGTCACGCCCAAGCCGTAGCCGCCGCCAGTCGCTCGCGCTTTGCGACCATGCGCCATGTGCCTCGAGCATGCATTTTCCCCGATGCAGGAAAATACATACCCGCGCAGGTCGGGATCACCGCGTTATCGACCTCCGGTAGATGTAAAGTAGCCTACTCGTAAATGATCACCGATGCCTTCATCCCACGGACACACCTGGTCCACTGTACCCGGTCATTCCCGAATCGTGTGATAACCGTGAATTTGGAAGCCGGGAAGCTTTTGGGTACGTGAATCCTCGGAACGAATACGTTATCAAGTTCTTAAGAGAGTTCAAGCGTCGTGTGTGGTTCCTCTTCGCGTTCTTCTACTCCTTTTTTTCAGGATCGAAAGAATGCGGTGCATATGCTCCTCTTGCGTTGGAAAGAAACAAGCTTCCAAATTGGTTAGCTGGTTGGCTCAGAATAAGATGGAGGGAATACCATTCTCTCAGCGACGTACGAGAAATCGAGATTTATTTGTAAAACGATGAAAAATATCTATGAAAGTTTATTTCCGCCGATTAAAGTCATCATTGTTTAGCGTTACGTCAATTTAACAGATGATTATCGCCGTTGTCCAATTTGTTTGAAAATACAAGCCCCTGTTTCATTAGAATCGACACGAAAATCGAGATAACGTTTGTTTGCAGTCTATTCCATGAGAACAATAGCTCGTACGATATGAATCTGAGAGGTGTTAAATGAGGCATCGTTGAAAGTGTACTAAATTACAGAGGCAAACAAACGGAACGTGTGCGCAAGCTCTGTTAAGGCTATCAAATTCTTACGATCGATTTCATATACTCATACTCGCAAGCATAATTGTTGAAATTTTTTTAAAGACTGTTTTGCCTGAGCAGAATATCGATAAACACGGACGGTTTAAATGTTTGAAGAATAATCCGATAACGGCAGAAGCTATAAAATAAGTGGCTTATCGACGCACGAGCGCGATAAACAAAGACGCAAATTACACTGGTGCAATGCAAAGGTGAGTTCCTCACGAAAAATGTTTTTGAAACCAGTTTCTTGATCTTAAACTGTGCCCGTGAGATCAGCGTCGGCGGTTTCCCTTGGTTTCTTCAGGTAAATACGCTTTCTCTTCTGCCGGGGGGTTGTATACTCCTATTTTTTTTGTTCTACTTCTCACGCAACTATCCAGCTGCATAGGCAGTTCCTCAGAAGTGAAAGTAGGCCACGTTTTCAATTTTGGGAAAGCTGCACGACAATAAAGCCGTCCCTTTCATGGTTCCCATCATTTTTTATAACTTACAGCAATTCTTAAAGCAGTTCTACGTATAAGAAAGAGTTCGATTCTAACGTAGAAATCATTTCAAGCGTGGAGTACGTATATGGTTACTCAGAACTTGGAAACAGGATTTCTCGGAACGTAATTCACTCACATTGTTCTAGGGCGACAAATCCTTATCGCGATCGTAAGTTACCATGGCTAAATTGTTAGTTTTTAGAATCGTGCACGTCCCCCCGAGCACAAAGTAACAACGAAGGCGTGTTCCGTTCTTCGTCAGGGAGATATCGGCGGCAATAACATGCAACGATTTGCATCAAATATCGTGCATGACAACAGGTTTATATCGCGTATGAAGCAATCAGGATTTTACACTCTTATCATGTAATTTACATCGGGGTACAAATCACGGATTTTACGAGACGACGTCTGAATTTTTTTTATTCATCTCCGACGCCATTCGCCTCGCGAGGATACTACATTCAACGAACGAATCTCGATAATACTGTTTCTCCACCCTTCCAGCGGCCAACATTCCACGCATGTAGATTTCACACTAAATCGTCTCCGTTCAACGAGCCGTAAATACCCGGACAAGACCACGCAGAGCAACCCTTCGCTTTATTATTCAATCAGCCTTCCCTTTTGGATAATTCTTGTTATCAGAAATGTTTTTCGTTGAACACCAGAGATCGTCTCTCGTGTTACAAAGTTATATCCTTTATCATATCGGTCGGATCATAGAAAATCGCAATACAAAACGTCTATCAATGATTTTATAACAATACGAGCAAAGAATACAATATTTTGGTAATAAGTTTTGCAGAGTTTCAAGCTTTTTAATGAATTAGATAGTCTAAAGTGACATTGTCTCGTTCATCCGTAAATAAAAATGGTAAATACGCGACCTCCGGTAAGAAGTGACGCAATTAGGCCCGAGGACAAACCCGAGCGTAACCGAATGTACGAAATTAAGTGGCGAACATTTCGATCAGTGGCTTGTTAACTATCACGCGGTAAGGTGCTCGCGGCGGTCGCGGTCGTGTGTACGTTCGCAAGGTCGGTCGACCCGGCTCGCGGTACCGCTTAAAACGTATGTATAACCGATTTAATCGATTCCCGATCCGACAATTTTAATCGAAACGGAGGTATCGCGTGAACGCCCATTCGCCGCCATTGGTTCGTAACCTTTCGTGCTTGTAACCTCTTACTTCCTACCGACTACCGACGTGACGCGAATGTTCGATACACGAATAAGCTTCACCTTCTTCGCCGATGCTGCCTCTTTCCGTTTTTCGTGCAGTGCGCATGGGTATACCTGGAAGGAAGCATCGGCCGCAAGGAGCAAGTGCGTAAAAGGGGGTTGCATCGGGTGCACGGGATGCGCCTCGAGCGCAGTGGAAGGGTGACACGAGTATCCAGTGTCTCGCTGTTGTCCGCGGGTCATCGCGATACGGCTTCTTTTTCGCGGAACAATCCTTCGGAGGGACAAAGAGAGTAATGGTGCTCGTTCGATATTATCTTGGAGAACCATCGAACACGGAAAGTCGATGTCATTCGATATTCAATCGCTATCAATTGGAATTCGTCAGTGTGCTCTTCGATTAATTAGCTGCGTTCTCCATTAAATAACGCCCACTGGACTATCTTTAGCATTACTATTTCGAATCGGTTAACAGTCGCGTTGAAGTGCGTGGACAAGACACAACTGAGAAGAGCAATTAAAACGGACAGCCAACGAGTCATCGTGACGAGAGGAAGAAATATAGTTATTAAACAAGAAGAGTAAGAAGTGCGCGTACGGCGTACGCTCTGGCGTCCTTTTTCTTCTACGATGGCCGACACCGGTAGCTTTTACAGCTCATCCATCTCGGAAGAACAGCGGTCAGAGGACACGAGTGCGGGGGGAAAGATTGTGTGACGCTTGCAGGGGTCAGGCATAATAGGGAAGGGGGCGCAAGCGCAGTTATGTTCGTGAGCCTCGCGGAGCACATGGTCGCCCCCAGCTTCTATTCCGCGGATCTCTCTCGGCTCCCTATCTCTCTCCATCGGCGTTCAAGCATGTAAACAATATCGCTCTACGCCGTTCACAAGTGTTTCTTTATCCCACCTGCCACGACCTAACGAAGGACGCACCTCGAAGAGGACGGAGCGAAAGATCAAGCAATGTTTTCAAATCTGTTGTACAAATTACGTTGGAAAAAGTATCGGCAATCGAGAAAAATTGGATTGAACAATTAGTGAGAAGAAAGCCTCTTTACAAGTTGGAGAACACACGAGAAAAAGCACTTGAAGAGTACTGAAGAAAAGAATAATAATAAATGAGGCTTGTATTCAATGGTTGTCTGTCTTTTCGCTGTTAGGAACCCCAATTTCGCTCGTTGGTACTGAGCGCAATGCGGGAGCGGAAAACGCAATATCAGTAGGCCATAAAACTATCGAAATAAGCGGAGGACTGACATAACTAAACGATTCGTCAAGCATCAAGACGAATTGCCTGAACGAAGAAGAGGGAAGAGGTTTGCAAACCAGTCGTCCTTGACCCGGGGCACGCAGTCATCAATGAACTTTTTGTGCTGAAACCGCTCGTAAATGATGGTCATTGTTCTTTAAGAGATTTTATGAACGAACTACGTAATATTGAAAAGACAGTGTTGCGTCGCGGAGTGCGGGAGTGAACTATAATTAAACATTCGCGTGCTGACTGTAACGAGAGTGGAGTGTCCTGAGACCACGAGATTGGAGTTCATCGATCGGGCCAGAGGTGAGTAAACTGTGTCAGTTGATATTTCTTTAATAATTATTTGATTGATGCTTATTGATCTCTCATCAAATAATCTTTTTAATCCGTGACCTTTGTAACTCAATATTGAAACTTGCGTAGAAGATGTTTTTCTTTCTGTCATGATACTCTGATAATCAGTCATAGTATTATGAGACTTTTATTCGAGCTTATCATTAGCTTGAATGTAAACATTTTATGATTTACGTGATCTATCTTATTAGCGTATTCTACATGAATATGTAGAGTTAAATGCGATACAGTACGAAAATTAAATCGAATTTCATTAATTCAAATTCTATTGGTCGGTGATCGAAAGTTGAAAATAAACGCGGATTAGGAATCGGGTCGAAAAATTGGCAAGATAATTGACTTTGCGAGGTGCAGAGTTCAAAGAGTTCAATCCAGGCGTTACTCAATCGCTCAGATACTAATTCCTTTAAATATCATTACTATAAATTGAAATTCTTTATTGATACCATCATGTGAAAACTTGCTAGTCGATTTTTGAGGGTTGCAAATGTACGTGACCGTGATTATGGGTCCGGGGTTGGAGAACTGAATAGAAAATGGAGTTTGCGAACGGTGGTACGGGCGTAGTCCAGGGGGTATTCTCAGTCGCGCATGGTTATCCGGGGGTGCTCGCGGTTTGCGACGGTACGGGTTATTACGATTTAAGGGAGAGAGAGACGAGCTTGGCGGGGTTTCGAATGCGGGGTGTAACTGTCAGTGATGCAATAAAACTTTTAACGCCTTCGTATCCAATAAGCGTACCGTCCACCAGGTTTTACATTGGGCGGTGTCTCGCGGCCATAACTCGGAAACGGGACGTAGAGAAACTCCGATTGGCCGTGCAAGCCAGCATGGCTGCTTTCTATCCCGGATTTCCCCTACCAACTTGCCGACAACTACGTTTTCCATCCCCCGGAGTATTCGGTCTATCCTTGTTTTATTCTTTAAACCTGAGGGGGTAGACGGGTAGGGTCATAAGGGACCAGGTTCATCTTCTCTCCTGGCCAGGTAACTCGCAACGATTATCGATATCAGGGGGCTTTTAAATTTTGGCGGCTGTCATAAAACTCGAATTTGATTTTATAAATAATTTATATGCATCAGTATTTTGATATGCCAAACTACGTTTGATCAAGGACTGACTTTTGAGTATTAAATTGCAATCCCTTAATGCAGAATTAAAATTCTATAATTTACCAGATTTTCTGTAGAACTTTAGTCCCTTCTCTCTCGTTTCGTGTATCCAGCATCCACTCCACTACGGATCGATAATTCTGTCGCAACCTACCTTACCGATCTTGCATGACATTTCTTACCTTGAGACAGCGCAACACAACCACAAGTAATGACACAAGCATGTATTTACACACACATGCATTTACACACATATGTATGCACACACATGCATTTACACACATATGTATGCACACACACACACATACTGTAATAAAATTATCTTCTATACAATTTTCGATGTTGGAAATTGTTTCTTACAATTTCTCCGCGCTGTCTGCATCATATTAATCAGAATCATAACTTGCATCGAAGTTATCAAAACCTTGTTCGTCCCTCTCGCTATTCTAGTTGCACTTTATGCGCGTGATGTGATAAAAAATACAACGCGCGCGATATCATCCAGTCTTAAAAGAAACCACAGCCGGTATCATCAAGCGTAGCGTTAAAAATTTAATCTAAGGTAGAAGCCTCGCGGTAAAGGGAAAAGATGAACTGCATCAAGATAGTACGAAGAAAAAAAAGTGTAAGTCTTCGTTTCACGATGGCAAAGCGCATTGGCGCCAGCGCAGGGGCTTACTCGGAAAATAGGTTGGCCGGGGAAACTCAATTTTACTAAAATCCCCGGCGCTATACCTCGCTTATACAATGTTATATACTTCTTATCAGATGGTTCTCGTTGCACGGTGTTAGTAAAGCCGTATCAAGAGTATACATTCAAACATTCCTTACCTGCTGCAATGTGATCCCATCCATACCTCGATACATCCACACAAATAGGTATCGCTCGATCGTACATTCAGCATACAAAGTAACAGGTCGATGTTCTCAGGCGACGACAAAGGAAAGAGGAGTTGCACCTTCAGGAAAGAGGATTCATTTAATTCATTGTCAGAGACACAGATAGGAATTTAGATGAAAGGAGCGATGTAACCGACGCGTCGTGTTTACCATAAAAGTATCGAAGGTGCATGCTCTTTTGACAGCCACTGTAGGTAGATTTTGTCGTGGTGACAGTATCAAACATACGATGGAGTACATAGGATGCAAACCCATAAACCCCCACCGTGTATTCTCGTGGCTTCCCGAGACATTTTCCCTTAGCCAAGACCCAACGAAACGAAACGACACCGGCAACACCTTCGACTAGAAAAGTAACGTAGACGTCGACGCTAGCGCCAATAAATATAGACGCCGGGTGACTCTCGATAGTCTCGATGTCTGACTTTCGATTATGCCATAGACTACATATTTCATGGTGTTGTCAATTGTCGATCCGTGACTGTGAATCTCGCGTGCATCCTCACTATCTCGCTGAATTATCTTTTAACAAACGTTTAATTGTCTCTTAAATCGGTCGTGTGCGAACTAAATGTAACGTGTGAGTGGCCGAAGTTACGTAATTAGAATAATTATCTTGTGCTAAAGTTTTTCGGTTCAACAAGGAGTACCTTCGTAAGTACGTAACCCTCATCTCGATGCATGTCTTTAATTGCATGTATCTCTGATTATCGTAACCGTGCGTAATAGTTAAACGATAGATGCATACGAATACTCGGTTAGAATACGCGATTAATGTAACTAACGAATGTGAACTGTTTTGCTCGAAACTGGGCTCGCGCGCCTAAACTCGATTCGCGTAATGGAGTAATGAAACTCACGTGTGATTCGCTTCGTCACGTATATCGGGGGATACGCGGCTGTTCTTCGGTATTCCACGCGTACATGTATGTGAGAACGGAAGAGAGGAGGAACTCGGATTAAACTGTGACCAGTTGCCGGCATGACACGCGGTTGGGTGGGATTCATTAAATTTTGCGTCCGACGGCCGGCGTGGTCCGGGAAAATCGACTCTATCCAACGCGAGTGAGTTCGTTAACATTGCGCATGCGTCGCGGTTCATAACGTTATGCATTCGTTGGAGTGGCAGCGTGTGTTAATTCGAGCACGTGACATGGAACCGAACAATTCCAAGCTTTTCCGTCAGGATCTTCTCCTAACTACGATTGATACAGGTCAGTAACTCCTTCTCGTTTCATCATCGATCCGCCTACGCCCTGACTCTCCTCCCCGTCTCCTGCCATTCCTGTTGCTTCTTCACTATGTACGAAGATACACAACTTTTAATCTGTAGCCATTAATTTAGTCTAAACTAAGGATCTACTATATTAAATCATTGTAACATGACTGCTGACAAATTACGTGCCTATTTATCTTCGTCTCGTGACACTGATTTCCCCTGAGTATTCATGTGATAATGTTGATAACATTGTTGTTTCTAAATCTATTTACTTACCTTAAATTATAGCAAGGAACAGGACAAGGATTGAGATTTTATTAAGTATCACATAGGATATTCTGAAAGGGGTACAAGTTTTACTGGTAGCGTACATGGTGCCAGTGTTTTTTATTTCCCAGGATTGTTGTTCCAAAGTTGTACGCTTTGAATACTGAACGAACAATTCTCGGTCATCGACCTCGATCAGCTGTTCAACATGCTTGCTACCGTTTCTATCAAACATAGCCGTGACGGCACTGCGTCATCGTGATACAGTATTCCTTCGATAAACATACATATGTGAAAGCCGAAGCCGTCGGAACTGAAGAGTCATACTCGAGCCTTCACTCTTATCTCATGTTTATCCTTCTCTCTCTGTGTTGTCACGCTCGCAAAGGCAACGCTACTTTTTCCCATGATGCATGCTGGAATGACGAACGATTCTAGGACGTCCATCTCTCCGGTGTACATTCTCATGTCCATGTTATGTTTTACTGAAAGTCCTGAATGTAAAAAGAGAGAGAATAGTAGAGAAGATGAGAGAGTCACACGTAACCTGTAGTATTTCCTTACACTCATTGAAGGAATACTAGACATAGACAATCGAAGTCTAACGAATGAAAATTCTGATGAACAGCTGAAATTATGCTAGCAGTTAGGCCAGAATCCTGGCGATGGCGCGGTAAGATATCCGATCACGGTATCTTTACGACTCCGTATAAATCATGTTGCTTTTGCTGAATTATTGCACCGCAAGCGCGATCAATCGCGAATCAAGGAGGATGCTGTAAATTGCTTAAATCTTCATAAAACACATTCCCCAGATTTATACGACGCGATCAATTACTCGTTGATAGCTAGGACGGTTTTTTTTTTATTTATCTCATGATATCTTTTGAACTACTTCTTCAAGTATTTCCCAAATCGTTTACAAAGTTTCGTTATAAGAATTGCGACGAAGAGCAAACAGTCGGTCCTTATTCGTTTCGGGTTTAATAAGAGGGACGAGCAACAGCAGTGGATACGCGCTTTCAGCGTAATATTCATAAGCCTGGGTCATTACATTTTATGGTCCTGCGTCTTTACATTTGATTTATCATTGTCTACATACGGGTATAATTACAGACTCCTACTGATCGTTTGATTTATCGCGATTGTACAATTATCCACGCATCCCCGGCGATTTATGCCCGGGAATGTTATACGAACCGTGTACGCGTATGCAACGTCGCAGCTGACATTCAGGGCCAGTTGGTCTGTAAAATGAACCCGAAGTTGTTGTTCTTTCTCTCGAGAATTTTCATTTCTACGCGCATTGCCAGCTATCTCTAAAGAGACGTCTCGTTACGCAGTCGCTTGCCAATTTGTATGAGAAAGCGACGGTAAGCCGCAATTCCATTATTCAAGACAACTATAATTAAAAGGGTATCCTAATTTATCGTCGTGCACCATTTTGGAGCATCGCTTTTATCGCGACAGGTGTGCACAGTAAAGAGACGCGAGTTTTTACATCGCTCTCAGCGAGCTTATAATTTACGGATATCAATTACTTCCTTTTACTATATTTGGTATTCAGCTGAGTGGACGCTGAATATTGGGGAGGAACGGAAGCTCGGTCGTGCTTGCACGGCGGCGTGATGAGAATCGAATTTCTCTATTTTAATTTCTGTTGTTTTAAAAACTTAAACAAGAAGCTGGCACGAGTGTTCGTGACTCGAACCAGGCTTGTGAAATCAATAAGGTAAAGAGGGTTGCGTATCTACCTCCGGACAGTAGATAAACTAGCCATTTAACGTTCGCGATAATGCGGGCCGCGTTTTACAAAGGGATGCGAAATCCCAATACAGTTCCTTCGTGGCGTTCAACGTTCCTCCGTCACGCGAACATTTCTCTGTCACTTTTCCAGACCGTCGGATAACTATCTACTATTTAACTTTTTCTAATTTATGATATAAAAATACATATTACAGTGTCTGATGACCGAAATGCATTTATTTAGACCAAACGCAAATATCGCAACGGAGAATAGCGGTCTCTTTGGCGAGTTACATCTCTTTCTAGCCCGTTTGACGTTTAAGTACGGTGGTTTGATAGCCGGACGATTTTAGGTAGGCAATGTCGCCGGTGCATAATCCAGGGAAAACCGCAGGCACAAATATTTTGCCTGGACACGAATAAACCCGGGAGCCGTGGCTTTGCTGTAGTGGTTCGCCTGGTTTCTGTTCTGATGCAGTCGTTGCAGACGGTTTCATGGATCTAGCTCGCGTATCCTCTCCCGTTTTCTCATTTGCCCGTCACCGCGCGTCCGCATTTGATCTTTCTCTGTACGAGCCAGTTCAACCTGGCAAACAGACGTACTCGTCTTTTATTGCCGAGCTGCAGGAATTACATCGGGATGTAACGCGACAGTACCAATATTCCTGCCGAACGAGTTACCCAAACCACGGTATTTGATCGTTAATTAATCCCGTAAACCTGAATTATTTGTCGGGTCGAATGGTGAATAATAGTGATTAAAATCGAGGCAGAGTCGATCATAAAAACTTGGCAGCCTGAGTTGTCAGCTTGAGATTGAAAAATATTTATTAGATTGACTTATAATTAGGAATTGCAATCGGTAGCCGGAATGCTAATATCTAAATGGTTCTTCGTAATACAATATCGCTTGATCTGTCCATGTAGTATTAAATGATAACTCACCCCTTTGGATTGCTCTTATGATAGTCGAATGTCTTATCTATCCTTCCTCCGGTGGCCTTCGTCGGTTAATGCTGGAATATCGTTTCTCACGTGAGTTCGGGCAAAACTTTCCGTTGGTCTATCCGCCTACGCGAGCATTCCGGTTTCCTCCCCACTTCATCTTTCTGCTCTCCCAACCACAGGATCGCTTCCTTTTTCTTCCCGTTCTGTTCTCGGGGCTACCTCTCGCGTTCCTTCCAATAGGAAGTCCCACTTTTGCCAAATTACCGAGTTACCTGACGCCGTGGAATTTATCCTCGCTTATGGGCGTCCGTAGCTCGTTGTTCCCAGCCCCGTTCGATACTTCAATAAGTCTAGAGATCAGCGCAAACTTTACTGCCGATATAACGAAAGAATTCTCGTTCCCCCTGCAACTATGTAACAAGCTTGCCTGCCCGGGAACAGCTGTAGACGCGAACAACTTTGCATGAAAAAATTTCCCGGCGTCTCTGGGAAACGGATGGCGGCAAAAAATTGGTCAGCCTTTTCTTGTTCCTAAGAATACCGTTCCTCTTCTCCGCTGGGTACCGCTAGATTTCTTCTAGAAACGAGATCATGGTCATCCGTTGTAAACCTTACCTGCCAGAGCCTGCATTCTCCGTTTCAAGTCAATGCAATTGAACATTGTTTTCCTATTGCATATTTCGAATCGGTATTAAATGTTAATCAAGGAAATTGTTGAAAATAAAATGAAAAATGGGGGTGTTTGAGGGTTCAACCGAATTAATATTTACATGAAATGTATCTACTGAAAGCGTATCTCATGCGAAAGTGCAATTAGCAACCCTAAAAAACTGTAATTAGGGGTTTTTAAGTTTGTTAAGTTATTCGCCAACGCACCTGTACAGTAATTTCGATGCTCATTGTGCTTGCGCTTATCCTGTAAAAAAAAGTACCTCTGTCCGCCTCGTCGTATCTTTTCGCTCTACTCTTCCGTTTCACAAGCATTTATCTAAGCACCTGCCCGGTTATAATAACGGTTCACCCTTCTTCATTTTCTGTTCCTGAAAATTTCACGTTGTTACATTCTTTTCTGTTTTCCGAGATTCATCGTATTGACTTCGTGCGAATGCATCGCTCTTCCTTATTTTTATGTCTGATCGAGTGGATAAATACAAAGACAGGAAGATCGGTTATTTTAACGAAGGAACGAATAGAATGGGAATAACGAGAGGACAAAGGCTAAGTAAGAAAATAGTACCGGTGCACCGTATATTACACGGTTTCATTTACGCCATTTTGAGCAGTGATTCAACGAGCACGCGTTTACGAGCCCCGCATTTTGCGCAGCGAGAATCCGCGGCCAAGTCTGATTTAAGACAGTGCGGCTTTTCCTCGTGGACAACCGCGCCCGCGAATTATTTAATACCAATTCCTCGGAGCGTGGTCGTGTGTGCGAAAATAACGCTTGCGCAGACTTCGCGCCCTCGCCTCGCCGTATTCCAAAGCGGTCTCGCTGGTAGGATTATTTAGTGCAGCTTTTATCGGGCAACAGTGTTCGCCCCGGCCAATGGGAGACGCGAATCGTAGGATACCGTGTAAATTGAAGTCGCGTCTGAGGACGTCTAGGACTTCTCAATTAGCCGCCTGGCCAGCTGGCATAACCAGAGCCGTGAAGAGCGGTTCGAAATGCAGCCGTAGTATCGTAAAGAGGATTCTTTACGCTCGTCCACGGCCGATCGGGCCTGCCAGTCGCAATGTCCGCTGTTTATGTACGGGAATCGAGACCTCGGTCCAGCTGTTGATCACTATTTTCGCCTGTATTCCCCTCATTATTTTTAGACATGTCCAACTTGTTGCAACCGCAACCGTCGCAAACGAATTCACGATGTTTTCGAGCCGTATCTCTCTCGGGCTTGGGGTGATTTTTACACGTCCAGTGGAATGCATTTTGCAAATATCGTACTTGAATATTTTCTACTCTGGCAAATTGCTGGAAGTTACGCGCGTAATCCTTTCACGATTTGGAATGAAAGAAGAAAAGGCGAAGGGCCTCTTGGAAGTTTTCTCATCAAGGCCGGGTTTCGTTTCGGAAATTTTATTCGCTCCCAACGAGACGTAAAGCGTATTACATTGTTGACGAGAAGATTGGCTACGTAAAACTGCGACCGTGGGGGTGGCGGGCGGACTGAAATAGGACGGGAGGAGAGATATCGGCAAGAATGTTGGCGACGAATTTCCAGAGGAACGCCGCGAACCGGGCAGAATGCGCGCGCGCGAAACAGTTGTCCGGATGTATTTCGTCGGCCATGTACCGAGTACCGTGTACTCTCGTAGGTTTAGGGCCGGGGTTATGTACGTATGCGTCTATCTCGATGGCGACGTTCTAGAGAAGTCTCATTAGACCCGAAGTTCCGTGGAACGAGCCAAGGAAACTTGGATATTCGGCGAGAGACATGAAAACTTGGGAGATTGTGAAAATGCAAGAATTTCTCCGTGGGAGACGAGCTAACGAAGAAGATAGGAAGGAACGAATACGGTATAAACCGACGGAGACGGAGATAACAAGAAAGAAAAGAAATAATGTTGGAGAATCGGTCAGAGATTCCAACCTCTGCGCGCTGTGTTCTTACCTTAACTCGCTCCGGACGTACTTCGCGCTATCTTTAAGCGCTCATTACGTTCTACACTGTAGCCGATG
This sequence comes from Ceratina calcarata, assembly GCF_001652005.2. Classification (NCBI taxonomy): domain Eukaryota; kingdom Metazoa; phylum Arthropoda; class Insecta; order Hymenoptera; family Apidae; genus Ceratina; species Ceratina calcarata. The sequence goes on along the minus strand of NW_017167821.1, from coordinate 178,946 downwards.
GTACGCGTTTGCGATGTAGTCGACGATTCAATTACACGTTCCTCGGTCGAGAAGAGATAAGGGTTCTAATGATCTATCTGCCTTAGTGTCGGCGTAGGAAACATTTCAGTACTGATTCGTTCTGCACAAACTTTTCGTATTGATCCGGAGTCGCGTGATAAAATTTGAAATCCGCTTTGTTCGGACTGTTGGAAAAAAAAAAAAGGGCAGCGCATCAATGGGACTGTCTAGACAGTGATCAACACACGGATTGTAAAACTTTGTAGCCACGCGATCTCGTACGAAGTCTGCGTTTCGTCTCTTCGGCCACATGCATATGTATTACGGCACGTCGCGGGAGGAGGGCGACGGCGTAATATATTTAACAATGTCTTACGATATGAGACGTTTTTACGGAAAGTCGTTGGCATAAGAATTGCTCCTTGGAAGCTAAGGATAGTTGGACACATTGGAAATGAGTTTGTTCCTCTAGGTACCCGAACCTCGGGGTTACGCTCGCATATGCGCATGTTTCGATCCTCGATCCCTCCTTCTGCGATCTTCACCGCCAACCGAATTGCATGAAATTCGAAGTTTTATAACCGGTCCGGAGGAACTCCGGCCATTTCGCTGGATTTCTAGGTGCGACGCGGCGTCTCTTGCACTTTAATCCCCTTTTGTCGAAGCGAAAACTCGGACAAACGCTCCAGCTTCTGCTCTCGCGAAATATTCAATACCTCTCCATTCAGTAAAATAGGATTAGGGTAATTCTTTGATATCGTGAAACTTTGGAATGCTATCAACGGAATCTCCCAAGCAATCTTTATACAAATGTATTATTTCACGAAATTGTATAAGAAGTAAATGCACGTAGGGCGCATGGAAAGGGTTGATCAAAGAATTTGGAGAGGAATATGATTATCCAGTCCCTTCTTTGAACACAGGTCGGCCATAGCTATAGCTTCGTGAAAGCGTGGAAGGAAGCCAGAGGGCAGGGAAAAAAATGAAAAACGGAAAGCGTTCGAAGAGGGCAAAGACTTGGAAAGTGGGAGGATATATTCCGGGTAGGTCAGGTTAGGTTGCAACGACGGTTTGCTAGAATCGTCGACGTAGGGAGGGCTAGAATAGAGAAGAGGGGGCGTGGGCGAAGGGAGAAAGGTTGGGAACGAGGTTGATTCTCGGGCGAGGTCACGTATCTCGAAGCCAATCTAATACACCAAGAAAGATGAGAGAGCTCCTGAAAGCCGAATGTCTCTGGCAACGAATCGAGTTTGCCAAAGCGCAGCTTCTCGCTTGAAACTTCGTAATTCCATCCCTTGCGCTCCATTAATTATCAGTGCACTCAGAGTTCGATTAACCCTTGATAGATATTGAGCCGCTCCCCGTCGAACAGTTTTTAAGAGCGGATTCCTTCTGCGAAACTGGTTTATTCCTTGAGAGAAGCCCTTAACTGCCCGTCGCGAAGATAATTCGTGTAATATTATACTGATAATTTACGTAGAAGTGGCATTCGTTTAGGCTCTACCAATTAAGTCACCGGGATTAATTAGAGGATGTTCCCTGATGAGTTGATCAATATTCAGAATGTCCTCCGAAAGTCTAAATTAGGTATTCGAAAGTCGCAGTATCCGAGAAGTGGATAATATAACGAGAAAGAGAGACTTTTAATTGCTGTATCGATTGGGAAGGTACAGAATTACTGGTAGTTTCGGAAGCCCTATGGAATCGAAGGATCATGCAATTTCGTGGACCGTTGACCTGTAATGATAACCATCGTAGGAGCTAGGAAGGAGTCTTGCGTAATAGACGAACGTAAGGAAGCTCATAAAACTGCAAGTCCCGATAGGATTCCTTTGTCGACGACCTTAATTCGATTCCTTTGCCCATCTCGCCTCGGTTCCGTTTTACGTTGTGAAAAATATTAATTCATGCAACGTAGAAGACCAATGCAGAATTAGAAAAAGAGGTAAAGTGGAATGGATGACGTAGGAGTAAAATGCATAAATTCTTTCGCTCGTAAAGTCACCACCTCTATTTTTCGGAATCACCGACATTTAACCGCGGCCACACGGTTTTCCCCTTTTTATTATTTGCCAGAAAATGTATACGTAAAATGTTTCACGTAGCAGCCACGGCCCTTTCCCCATTGTGTAATATGGGTAGATGCATTCTAGGTGTATCTAGGTGGAAGAATAGGTGCATGCGCGCTATGTCCGGACCGGGGAATGCGCAGAGAGTGCTGCATCCCCGTCCACCCTGCCCCTGGGAATTCATTTATCTTGCAAGTTACTGAAAATACACAGAGAGGCGATCTTCTCGTTTCTGTCCTTATTTGCAGTTAATTATCTAATACAGTTTCGTTTACGATTTTTGTATCATAGAATTCTCTAACACACTGCCTTGCATAGAATTTATAGAAATGGAGGAGATTAGAGAATAAAAGCGTTTTCGTTTAACAATTCCAGTAGGAAATTAAGGATGTATTGGCTTTACAGTCAATCCCAAAAGTTTATGTACCTTAGAAAAGCGCATTTCCTATAATTAAAAAGAAATCAGACGTCGGAAGAATAATGCTAATAATAAATAGCTACGTGCTAAAAAGTATAGAAGGAAATATTCAATTAAGTAT
>NW_017167821.1:132663-174590 GCF_001652005.2 Ceratina calcarata | reverse complement strand
CCGACGTCTGATTTCTTTTTAAAAAATGCATTTCTAAAGTGCATAAACATTTGGGATTGACTGTATAGCCAATACATCCTTAAAGCAATTGTTTTTACATCACAGAGAACCAATAATTTTTATCAGCGTTAATCGGATTTAATGTCGTGTCACGTAAAACTTTGCAATAATTCAAAATACACCACTGATATCTTGCTATTTTGTATCTTCTACTCTACGGCATCATGAGAAACATCGAATTTATGCCTCTGTAAGGAAAAATTAATTCGAACCTCGAATATTGAAAAGTGATAAACCGAGCGCGTTTAGAAATGGCACAAGGTACGGTAGATAAGGAGCGAGTAGTTATCGTAAATGTAAATTGGATCGAATGGCCGCAGCTGGAACGTTTGGGAAACGGTGTAAAAATGTATTGCTTGATATAATAGATATTGAATTTTTGTTCTTAAGCTTCTGTACCTTGAGAGAAAAATATTTCACGAATGTTTTTATAGTTATCGTACAAGATTGATAGTATTTTCTCATTCGATTCTTCGTATTTAAATAGAAATCTCTTAATGATTCTTGATGGAATATGAAATTCCAAGGGAGACACGGTGCTTGGTATCCAAGTTTTTTGCGACCGTTGAGGTAATTTCGGTGAAAACGTGGAATCTGAAACGGGATTTGTGACGTGCAGTCGCCATGATCGTCCTTAGGGCAGAGCGAACCAGAAGACGTGCGCGCGTCGCACGACGGGTCGATAAAACGGACAAGCCTTCTGCGTATCTGAAGTTTATCCGGGGCTCTCGAGTGCATCTCTTGAGTGCGTTTCCCTACATATGCGCACTCGAAGAAACGATTGCGAGCAAGCAACGCCAAAATGCATCGACCGACGCATATAAATTCTCTTACGATTATTTTCAAGTCGCGAAAATATAAAACCGACGCGCCGCCGCCGCCGTCGCTGCCGCGTCGACCGTCTTTTGTCGAATCGTGTCAATAAATTTCAGCCAGCTCAACTATATTTATCCGGATTCGAAAATCTTGTTAGCCAAGGATTTTCAATCTCTGATTGGTAACCAATACTTTATCTTAAGACCGTTCAGAAATAGAATGGTGCCCGCGTAAAAATACAGCTTTCATATTAGAACAAAGGATAGAACCGTATTTTTATGATGGAATAATTCTTGAATTTCTATGAAATTCAAGTAGATCGTCGATCATCTCTGGAGGATAGAAATTTTTGTGGCGCCGTCTGCCAATTCCTGTTACTATCTGCTTCATTGCACCGTCGCTCCAGTCCGCTGCAAATTAACCCTCTCACGGAATTTACGACCGTTCTTCCAGTACTAGATACATATTTTTAAACGGTATCGTCGCGACCCCGTCATTGATCGCCTCCCCATCGACTCGTCCTTCCAACATGGAATTATATCTCTTCAAACCATGGATATACTTAAATGTTGTTACAGGCGTGTTGCTCGGATGCCAATATCTTTAGCCTTCGAAGATTCTTATGAAATTCATCGAATCTAATCTATTCTAGTTAAGACAATTGACGAACGAAACGATAGTACAAAAACGGATTAAATTCGTTCTTTTCTAATTCGCGGATTTCTAAGAAATTTCGTTGAAATTTATCGAGAGGCAACAAGATGCACGCGTCGCATGGCCGAAGCTATTCCAGCCAGCAAAACTTTCAATCCGGTCGTAACGGCCCTCGCGAGATTTCAAACTTTCAAGATCTTGGCTAGCAACAATTTGATTCACGTTCGAGACCGAAACTTAACAGTTCGTGTACTCGACAATGGAAGTTCGCGAATGATGTGAAAATATTTGTAACATGAATCGACCATTGGGTGGAATTAATCTGTGTTTAAAAAATTGCTCGGGTAATTAGAAAACTAGTTGAAGGAGAGTCATTTTGAAAGTTGAGCACTAGCAAGTTCTCAACTAATTTCAGGATCTGTCGGTTTTTTTACGAGAAACCTGGTAATAACGGGTGGGAAATTTTTCACACGGGAACAAGCCTCTCTCGCGTTGAAAGTTTCGAGATCGGAGTCGGCGACATTCTGGTTCTTTCTCGGAACTTGTAAAGCTTAAAAGCACTTGGGGATTTATGCTCGAGCGCGTATCAAGGCGAGGTGGAAGTAAGGGAAGGACTGTGATCCTTCGAGGTATGAAAGAGAAGCAAGCCAGGGAAAAGGCTTTAAATTCGTAAAAGTTTAGAGCACGCCGGAGTGCGCGGGAGTAAATTTAGAAATGAGAAGTTTGGATCCGTCGTAAGGTAGAAGGGAGACAACGTTTACCGGCGGCGGCGGCGGCGGCGGCGGCGGCGGCGGCGGCGGCGTGTTTCCGTTGGAAAATTTAATTTCAACCTTAACCCCTTCTCTCGCTTGTGAGCTCGCGATAAATTTTTACGCCGACTGAGATGTTTCCTTCGGAACGGCCGGCGCGGAAATCGGCACGCATAAAAACGTGGAGTGATACAAACTACAACTAATTAAAATATATTTCTCCTTCTGTGCAAAGCTTCGAGCGAAACACGAATCTGGATGTCGGGAATATCTAAAAGAATCAGAATCTAAAAGAATCAAAGAAAAAAAAAAGAAGAAAACGAACGACAGGGAGATGACCGCGGGATAAACGGATTCGACGGGTGTTTGTTTAAATGACGATCTGGGCGTACGACGTTACGTTCGATGGTAGCTTCGGTTGGATCGAGGCTACCAGGAACATAATGAAGCTTGGAAAGAAACGAGATTCCATCGCGGAGAGGAAAGATTCCACGCGGTCCGTAGCGAAGACATAATTTCCGAACTAATTTCGGGCGTTAGTCCTTTTTAGGGGAATAGCTCGCAATAACCAGACCCGAGAGGTGGATCAAGGTAGATCCTGCGAGGGGTAGGGATGCAGCTGGGAAGGGGTCGGATGAGAGTTGATTGGATATAATGCGATAGGTCAGAGAGGAATCGTGGATTCGAGAAAGTAGAAGGTAGCAGGCAACGAAACCAGATCCATTAACGAGTGCCCGCGGGGCACCGCCCTCTCTTTATCGCGACCGTCAGAAGCTCCCGAGTCCCGACAAATGGGCCACCTGTATCTGGTTCCGTATAATATTTGCGTGTAATTGCCGACAAAGTTATACCCGCGCACTTCTTTTCGCGTTATCAACGTTATCATAATTATCGCCTTAACGCGCGTCCTCCGCTTCGGTCCCCATCTTTGTTTCATTTTAATCGGGCGTAAACTCCCCGTCGGAATGGAGAACGAGAGATATCAAGCCGCCTCGTCGTTATTCAAACGCATATAAATGTTTTTTACCGAACAATTAACGAAGCGGTCGCACTACTTCGCTACAATCTTCCAAAGAATTATTTCCCATCTACGAGTTGAACAATTTTCAACAAATAGCCAGTACAATATATCGTATCCCTGTTCGAGCTCCGCGAATTCGATATTTCTGGTTTCTTTTGAATACGCCGGGGGCCGAGAGCCAAGATCGTATCGACAAAAAACTCATCAATGTAAATGAAGATATTACCACCGTCCACCCCTTCTTCGTCAGCACCGATCTTTGGGTTCCGCTTCGAAGGCATCCAACGAATCTAAACCTTTCAAAGGATTGGCGATATCCCAGCTCAAAAAATGAATCTACGCGTTCGTCATTTTATACGAAACTCAATAAAAGGAACAAGACTAATTCGAAACGGAAGAAAATTCGTTGATCCTTTTGGTGAGGCAGTTTTGAAGTACTTGCTTCCATGCGATTTCTACGAACCGAGTCGCTTTGAGCCGTGAGCTGTGTCGGCCTCGAAACGTGTAATAGCGGAAGCAACCAGAAATAAACGCGTTCAGCTTGGGAACGTTTAAGAGAACACCGACAGAAATCTTCCCCTGCGCACTGGAGAACGCGGTAAACATCAAGGGTTGGCGAACACGTGTAAATTTCTCCATTAATTTACGTAACCAAGCTGGAATATCTTCGACACGTTCAATGCATTTTGTACATTGCATGCAGGAATCAAGTTGATCGTTTCAATGGCAGCAAGTGATAATGACATTGAAAAATTCCGTTTGATAAAATTTGAAACCATACTTTTTTGAGATGTGATCATGCATTATGGTTTTGCAAGAGGATTAGCTTTTGAGATCGATTGATGTAAAATTGGATTGAAGGTCGATGCGAAACGTATCAAAAGAAAATAGCCGCGCGTGTTTGCGATCGGGCGAAGCTGCTTGTAGCAGGGGTGGTAATGAAAGTGGGATATTTCATACTCCGCAAACATTTCAATCAGTTAATGTAAAGAGTGTATCGACGAATCGTATCCTCCCTTAATCCTCTTAAAGAAAATTAGATCGTGGACTTCTTGAAATAAGTGCCGCCTTTTAAACAACGTGCGGATGTAAATGAAAAATGATCGATCCGGAGAATATGCAATGTTCCAGAAATTTCGCGATGCTATTACGGAAGGATCTCGAGATCCATGTGGATGTACGTAATGTATGTGGGAGCTTAATTTCGCTGAAGAATTTCACACGGATATTCCTCGTACTCGACGGTGAGGCAGTAAAACCTCGAAGAAAGTTTAGTGCCCCTCTCGATCGGTAGATTGAACGAAGTACAATGAATCTCTCTATTAAATGATGAAGGACCTCTGCTAATTACCGCGTCTGATAGTTCTCCTTCGCACTCACCGGTCTTTAACCAAGGATTTCTCAAAGACTTGCTTTGTCGAGGCCAGTTCCGATGACAGTGTCGAAACACACTTCGCAGACACGCACGATCAGTTTGACCACCATTTTCCCACTTGTCGAAGATGCGAGCACACTAAGAACATGGGAACGCGAGAGAGCTTTTTAAGGGAACGTTGCTCTCGAAAGTCCGGACTTGAGTGAGCGACAGACGGAAGACATTTTGCATTTGGTATAATAACGGTGACCCTCGGAGAGGAGAGACCTTAGGGTTTCTCGTTACGTACGAGGGAGTCTAACCCTTTTTTTTTGCACTGGCAACACCATAAAGTTCGAGGGGAACACCGCGGTGTCTGTGTGCTCGAATTTATAACGGTGTAGCCTCTTCTTTCTCGTCTCCGTTCGTCTTCGACGTCGTAAAGCATGGTAAACACCGACAGGAATTCGTTCACCCGACTCTTTTTTTTCTCGCGGCCGGACTCGAGCTGGAAATTATAAGTACAAAAAAGGGACAGGTAACGGGTTGCGGGTAGCCGTGGTCAATCAGCCTTCAGAACACATTGTACAATTACCATTCCTCGAATCGTTAGAGAATTCTTCCCGATTCCTTATTCTCGCTCATGCGCGAGATCGTTTCTCTGATAAAAGATTCACGTGATAGAGGATAATTAAACAAATACTATCGTAGCATATCTCTGGAAAAGAGCTCTGGAAATATCCTCGAATTTCAAAGCGGTCACATTCGGTCCAGTGTCCGGCTATAAAAGGTACAACCGTGACAACCGCGAGTAGAAAAAACATGCTTTTCTTCAAAAGGGTGAAAGAAAAAAATAGGAGGTCTGTTTGGCAAAAAAATTAGGGAAAAGAAATGCAGGTAACGGCTTTGAAAACCGACGAAAAACAGAGAATCCCTCCGGAGCAAGGATCCGTCGCTTCCGTTAAAACCAGACAATGGTCGAAGCGGAATGGCGAGCAGATTTTCAGAAATATAGAAACCGGGAAATTTTCATGAATTTGATGTTAGGATAATCATTGTCGATGAATCAAATGCAAACAGACGGAAGCTTGAATCTTTTCTGCGATTGTGAGTTATCCCGTGAAATTGCTTAATTATCCGAGGAACGTTCGGGTCGCCGAGTGGATTCCTTCGAAAGAATCTTCACCCGGAATGCAATGCCCGGGGATGACGTTCCCCGCGTTCATTACGAGTCGGTGGCTTAAGAAATAACATTTCCAATAATCGCGCAGCGTGCGGTCTGATCGTCTTGTGTGGCCTCCCTTTATTATTTCAAGCCGACTCTTTTCCTCTACCCCTCGTTGTTTAAATTCGCGGCTATAACGCGGCCTGGATTAACGAAACTCGATTTCTTTTTCGGCGTTCTGCGCGCGAACCTCCATTGGTACGTCGCTAATTAGCACGATATAACATGCACGAATTTTTACAGCGGAAAATAACCGAGAGACACGCGTTATTCATCCCCGATTTCATCTAACCTTCGACGTATTTACAGCCGGGATTGCGAAATTTAAACAAGGCTCCCGCGAAGATTATAGCGTCGCAACCGAATCTCGATAGCGCGGCGCGTATCGTAAAACGATATTACATGTAAATTCTAGGTAAACGCTGTAACAGACTGAAATTGTCTTTCTAAGCATCGGATCCTTGCTGTCACTAAACGCATGCCGTAAAACGCTATCGTATCCCTGAACTGGTCGTTAAACTCGAATATTTCCGAATTAGCCGATAACCGAAGTACGTCCTAGGCCACGCAGGACCATATCCTATCTTTTCTATGAATATATTGTTCAAAATCGGGATCTGTATTTGAACCCCGCGTTTATATGCATCTCGAGCGATCGATTTGTAAAGCTCGCGGTTACATGTGTTCGCAAGCTGCTGTTTATAGCCAGCCGCGATGATGGCGCGATGATGTTCCGAGTTAGAACATAATCGCAGGCTCATAAACGGGCCGCGATGCGTTTTTAAAAGGTGCTTACCCCGGGCAATAAACTTTTTACGCACTTGCGTGCAACCTTCGGCTTGCTCCACCTGACGGAAAACGATTGTCTTCGTGCGCTGATAGAATCTTCCTTCGCCAGTTAATCCTTGCCGAACCCCGCGACACGCGCTTTCCATTCGTTTTACACTTTGCGTTGTTGCTATTACGGTTAACATCGGTCCGAGGTTGTTAGCCGTATCGTTCACGCGGACTTTTACTGCCTTCAAACAGTTTTACACGATAACTTTAATTAACGATTTAATTGACAACTCGTTTCATCCTGGCGTTAATCATTCTCTAGCGTATCGTCAACGCGCCGCAATTATAGATAAGAAATTGATGACAAATTTTTACAATTATGACAGCGTCGTTTGTCAAAACTGCTTTGATATAATGTTACAATATCGCAAGATACACGTGTGTATCGTGAATGTTTAATCCGCGAGGATGTAGGTGTGCGGAACTATTCAAGCTCGACGGCATGCATAAACGCGTGTAACTCGAATCGAGGGGGAAGTTCCGGTTAGCATTGCAAATCCTATTGCGCGCTCGACGATTCCCGGTGTTCACTTCACCCTCTTCGTTACGTCCTTCCCTATTCTCCTCTTTCTTCGCTCTCTCTCTCTCTCTATCTCTGGAATTTTACTGTAATCGTTCAAGTTGGACAGTTCCCCTGGCGAAGTTGGCGGCGGATTACGCTCCTCTCTCTCGGATATGGAATAACTCGTAAAACTGCATCGCGATCCACCTCGGGCGAGCGCGCATAGAAATATGCGAAAATAGCCACGCAAACCTTTGGACGCCACGTCGCCCCCGCATCCTGTTTCCTCATGCATTACTTTTCTTTTCCCGGTCCAACCCTCTCCCGTTGACCAATCACTTATCTCGCCGAGTCACGGAACACTTATTCGCGAATATGAATTTCGAGATCTTGTGCAATTGCGACCGCGGGAAACTCGAATAGACCACGCCCTTGCCATGGAACGTGATTTATCGATCAAGATTTGGAACAAACACGCCGACCGTTCGCGTTTGTGCACGCCAAGATATCAGGCCAGAGTCTAAATATTGATACCAAAGGAAAATTGTTTATCTATGCAGTTATTCCATCGGACGAAATTTCTTTCGTTAATTATATTTACCCACGATCATCCAATTCTTTGAACAAACGCGACGTAGGGGTAGTATCGCTTGATACAATGTTTCTAGGGTTCATAAGCAGTCGGAAAGGCGGAGAATCATGCTCCAATCGAGAACGCTGAGAGTTGAAATATTGGGTTAGGAACAGGATTCCTGGAGTATGGAATCTAGAGTTGGGCGTTTCGAGAAATAATGGGAGATGAGGCAAAAAATGGTGTCGGTTCGAGCATACAGGAAAAAGAAAAAGAACCGAAGTCTGGTTGGGTGTGGTCCTTCAAAGATGAGACAAGTAGTCTCATCTTTAGTATAATCTCAAAGTATAATCAATGTGAATCGTCGAGCGATTTTTGTTCAATTACACGAATGCATTTATTCATTGAGCTTATGCGAAGTTCATATGGAACATCAATCATTGTATTTTCTCTTTATCACGTTTCGGATCTCCTTATTGCATTTCGTGCTTGTTTTATACCGTCGATTGTGAAAGTGCAATTTTGTTACAGAATTTACACGAAATACTTTTAGTGGCCGTTAGCTACATGCCGGAAGATCATAGGGAATGATATATTTTCCGTATTAATCAAGATATAGAATCATCAAATTTCCTTATTTAAGATCTTTTCTGATCGCCGTAAAAACCACTAATTCCTCTCTCAGCGAATTTATCGTTGGCTGAATGGTCGTCGCACGAGTCTAAGTTATTCGTATGCCGGTTAGTTAATAGTATGCAAACGGTTACGTATTAGGTATCTATGCGATAGTCACGGCACTCATATAAGTTTTTATTGCTTAGCCTAAGTCTGTAAAAAATAGTATATGAATTCTTAAAATGTACTTGTACCGACTGACAAGCTACGATTTGCGTTATCGTGATATAGAATTCTGTGAATGCGTGAAACTTATGAGTAAACTCATTTTAATCCCTCGTTCTTATAGTAAGAATATTCTGTACTCAGCAACGAGTATGATCATCGTTTGTTCTTTCTTTGTCTACGATATCAGATTCGTTTATATTCATGGAAGGATTGAGAGGCAGGATATTCTCGGAACCAGACACTCTTTGGGTGTCGCGCACATGGGTGTTAAAAGTCGGCAGTAAATTCGAACCAGGGCTCAGGGATTAAGATATTTGTTCGAAATTGTATACTTTGTTACAAAAAGAACGAACCGAAATCTACCATTTTTCGTTCCGGTCGGACAGATTTAACGAAGTCCGATCCTAAATCCCAACTGCTGCTCCACCCTTGTGTTCGCCAGGCGTCTCCACCCTCTTGACCTTCCGAGTTTTCCCAGTCTCTCATACTTTTTTCTTCCACTCCGACGTCAAGGTTCGTTACACCCCGCAAAGCGCCGCTTATTAACATATTCTTTGTCGTTAAACGCTCGCACTCGGTATCGAGTTCTCGGTTTAACGTTCAACTTAAACTTCCAAAGATAGGAATACACGATTCGAGTATCGTCAAGCGTTTCCTCGTTCCGAGTACGAAAATCGTAAGCGCCCGACGCGAATTGGACGTAAGTCAAAAGTAACGATCGATTTCGCGATCGGCCATGCTTAAAGAGTTTTTGAACAAATTTCATGCGCGTATTCCCAGATTTCATGCTGCGCGTGTTTTCTCTCAAGGAGGGTTAACTGAAGGGTCAGATGATGGAGGCTTTGCTCGCACGCGAGACGATGTTATCCGTCAACGTTCTAACGCAAGATTTACTGCGATTACCCCTTTTTTTCTCGGTGTCCCACCTCTTTCTCGTAGGAACGCAAAACTTCTCATAATTCATTCAAACACGTGTTACGCCCAAAACCATTTTTAAATGAATTAGAGTATTATTAATGAATCGTGATCATTCATAATATGTTATTCAATAACATGTTTTCTTGAATATTCATTGAAGAAAATAAGTCGAATCGAAGAATGATTAGATTATCCGTTGATAAATCTACTATGAAGGTCAGTGTACAGAAAAGTCGCACGCGAGCGTCTCTAGTAAGGCACGTTAATATGCCCATTAATACGCTCGTAAAGTTTCATTGATAGCTAACAGAGTTGCATAGATTGCATTCTGTCATTATGCGTAATAAAGATATCGCTGATACGGCAGAATGCATAATTAAAACGGTACGTATTTTTGCTAGCAAAGACCGTTAGCTCAGACTAAATTTCGCCCTGACACTTTGTTGCTCGCTTATCTAGAAATTTAAAGACGAATTTATAACAGTATACTGCTTAATGTATGTCGTTACCTAATTAAAACTCGTGAACGTGCTTGCAAGCGATAGGTCCTACTATCTTCATTACCCGGTAATTTACAAGATCTTTTGAAAGTAAATTAAACTAATGAAAGCTACAAATGATATTGTTTAATGATCGATTATTATTCACAAACTGTCTTTATTAGCTATAAAGACAGAACGATTAGCTACAGTGTATATTAATTAATCATTGAATGTTTCATCTGTTCATTTCATGTTATAATCATGTTATATCATATTACCATATTGTTTGCATTAGATTCTGGTATTTTTTTACCGTGTACCTGTGATGTCTTCGATTATTATCAATGAAAAAGGGAATAAGAAGAGGAAGTTCCCGCATTTCTCCCTCTTCATAAATCAGACTGCACCGAAATAAAAAATTTGTGTCATGAACAAAATGTATAATGATCTTCTATTTTTATTTATTAGTTTTAACTTTACAAGAGTAAGAAGCTTACAATTAGATCTACGTTTTCAATGTATATAAAATTCTTAGGCGCATTTTTTTTAGAGTAAAGTGTTAACTCGGTTCGGTGATCAAATCTTGGTTACGTGTTTCGAAAGTAACGAAACCGATTAATTTGTATTTCACCGTGTCGAGGGGATCGAGAGCGCAGCCCAATGGTCCAATGGGTGCTGGAATCGATCCCCACGTCGTCGGTAATAAGGTGCGCCTAGTGGATCCTGGTAAGAGCCACTGGATGTTACCGGCGGCGGGGTCGCAATCATTTTTCAATTCCCGCAATTCCTTTGAACTTCGACCCATTCGGTTCATTTGCATAACTCATACATTTGTCCAACGAGTGATTAAACAAATGCGTGTTATTTGAAAGATTGTTACAATTTCTAGTTTTTCAATAGCAATCATTTAGAATAGACTTCGTATAAATAATAACGGTTGAGGGATGAAACGAAGGGTGAAAGAAGAAAATAAATTTGTTTCGTTTTCGTCTGGTTTATTTTCGTATTACGTTTTAGACGCGATACCTGAAACGAAGGTAGATATACGTCGGAACTATACAGGCTTTGATGGAAACTGGAAAATCTTCAATTCCACTCACGATGCAATTTATTCCCACCTTCTGTTGTTCGTGCCCTCTTCTCTCTTTCCCTCTCACCCTGGTGTTCGATCTATCTTGGAATTTCATCAGCGCATGCGCTCCGACACGACGAGAGTGTATCACGCGTAGAGAATTTGAAGAAGAAGAAGAGAGAGAAAAAATCGAGCGGAACCAGACCGCGCTCGGTGGCACGGCAGGAACAGCTCGATCCGTTTTTGAGCTTTCAGCCGAGACTCGAACCAGCGATTCGGTCGTTACCGTTAGTGGAATGGACGAGCGGAGTCTCCTTATTCTCTCCTTTCTACGACCTATTGCAATGATCGCCATACAGATGCCGCTGCGATAATTGTTACCTCGTTAATTGTTGCCTCGCCGATCAAAAGATGCACGCGCTGCGATGCAATGGATCAGGCCACGGTCGTAGCCCGCATTCGTCCGTGAATGTCAAATCAAGATTAAACCCATTGTACGCGCTAATGAGATTTATCCGGACGTCCCGTCTTCCGATGATAATCAACGCTAATGTAACGACTAATTGATGAACATGCACTTATTTTTTAATATTCTCAATGCGAGTCGATTCGAACGGTAGCATGATATTTGAATGTACGAATCAACGGACATAAATTTCATTCAAGTTAATTGGACAAGCCCATGTTTCATCTGTGAAACCGATTTAGTCGACGTCCTTCTTCACTTTCTGGATAATATATGATCATGAACCAATTGCAACAGTCTCTTAAGTATATTCAACCTCAATTTACTTATTTGGCAATTTTTTAACGCAAGAGGTTTCTCGTATCGCGGGCGACAATGGTCGACGGACATGTGGAAATGCGAATTCTTGCGGAGCGTTAAACCTATGCTTTTCTACTTACTACGCGGCAGTCGTACATACATCAATGGAAATGCTTGAATACCGCTTTAGGTCGTCGTAAAGCTATAAGCTCGCGGTCCAATAGCACCCACCTGTTGGCATGAAACATTAACCCATTTACCACCAGCCCTCATAAAGGTAGATAACTACCACCCTTGGGACGCTGGCCTATGCCAACTATTTTAACATTCGAATGTATCCTTCTTATCATTTCGCTTTTCAAAATCTGCCGGGTTAACTGAAATTCCGAGAAATAAGGATAGAATTCATGATTGATAAAAAAAGTCTTCGATTGAGATAAGATTGCAAAGTAAGAAATATACGTGGATCAGGATATCATTGATAAGAGAGTTAGAGCAAGACGGAGATCAGAGTATAATAATGTAGAGACTTGGGCCGTGATGTCTGGAGTTATTTGTTCGGTATCAAGTTTATTCGTTTGGCGACGACATTACTCGAAATCATGTTTATACCCGTATACCTCGCGAATGGATGGAGAGAGGTCTGCCGAAGGATCTCTGAGGATTACGTAGTAGAAAAATCGTCGGGGCGGGTGTGAGGCGAGGACGGGCGACAGCCGGCGGCGCAGCGGAGAAAAATGAAGAAGCCGAGGTCTCGCCGAGTCGTTGCTGTTTTATTCCCGGCGAACAGTCCGATCGTGAGCGAGACGGTCGCATTGGTGGATCGCGTCGCCGCCACGAGTCCACCATCGCAATCAACCGTGGCTAAATACGATGACGACTGCCACGGGGACTTTGTAGCTGAAATGTATTTCTCGGGATGGGATCGGTGGCATCGAACTCGGGGACTATGGTAGGAGTGTAATATCGGGTGGGATGTCCGAGAGGGATTCGTGGAGGGAGTGCACGGGGGATCGTCGGTTTGATTTTCAGAACCGAGAGTGGATTTTCTTGGTACATTCATTTATTTTCGTCCGAGGTATCTCCCAGTCGTGGCGCACCGGTGTCGCGTTTTTCTGCCATGCTGTTACCCCTTCCGTCGGCGTGTCTCTCCTTTTCTCTTCTCCTCTTTCTCCGGTTCTGAGGCGTGCGCGAAGAGGCCAGGTTCGAGCAACCTAATTTATTGAGCAGATGGCTCGGCGAGCCGCGGCGGTGAAAGGGGACCCGAGACCAGTCAGACGCTCGGGCCACGTAGAGCATATAAAATGTAGATGTTCTTTGCCATCAGAGATATTGCTACATCATTGTATATCTCTCTCTCCGCGAGCTCGAGGCCAGAACTCGTCGCGGTGGGTTCGCTGTTCGCTTTTAGTCAAACCCAATTAACGATAACTCCCACCCTTGATCTCCCTCTCCTCGGCCGTTCCCTTCGCCCGGCGAATAACCCAAGACGGACTTGTCACGGAAGATATTTACGAGTTTGCTACTGTGACCGTACTAAAAGCGATCGCGTAATTTTCGATGCTGCACCCTTCCTTCCTGGCCTCCTCGCAGAAACACAAACGTCCATCGAGCTTCGTTGAACATGAATTTCGCTACATAAAGTCTCGTTCCAGTTTGCATGGTAATACTTCATTAAAGTCTGTAACTGTTGGATATTCGTGAAGCGAACGATCTGTAAAGAGGTGGCAAGATATTTGAATAGTTTTCGAAATAAAGAGGGAAGTACGTGACTACCGTAGGACCACCCCGCAGCAATTTACAAGGCATTACTTTTACGACGAAAGGACAAAGTGTTTCTTTCGTGATAAGTGGTGCAATGGACAGACGACAGACTGTGCTCGTCGTTAGGATAGGTAGAGAGAAAGAGAAAAGGGGGTGGGCGAGAAGAGTTTGCGGTCGAGAGGTCTCCTAGTGGGGGTATAGTGGCTCGTAAACCAAGATCATTGCTTTATTACGTGCTCCCCGATGTGTACGCGCTAATTGTTAGCTGCGAGCACATTTATAGGCAGGTATCCGTCCGTTTCTTCCAAGTACGACATATTCCAAACCTATTTATCGTACAACGCTTTGTCTTTGTCAATTGTTGAACCTCGTTCCATAAGTCCGAATTTCACGTGCTCTGCATTCGGTGTCTTGACACCCCCGAAGACGGCGACGATAATTTTATCGCGCTCGGTGAAATTGTGATGATTCCTCCGAGTAGAGTACGCGGCAGCTGTTACAGTCTATAATCCAAGTTTTATGTTTGCTACTAACGTTCGACCTCGGTCTTTAATTGGCCTTTAGTTGTTCCATTAAGCGCGGTAAGTGTTTTATAGACACCTGGAGATGTTTTGAAAACCGTTCGAACGTAACGACTTCTTTCGTCATTCCATATTCCCTTTTCGCTTTTGATTCTAACCATCGTTTCGCATTTTCTATGTTACTTAGAAACAAATGAAGAATTGGTATTTTTATCGATATTTAATAGCTTCGCGTCGATTCGAATTAAATGTATCTACTCTTCCTCTGAATTTCATTTAATTATTACAATTTTCTGGAATAAACGTATTATTAAACTAAAATTCGCATACTCGTTTGATAAAGCCGACTGTGTTTATCGCGAGCCCGAAGCCGAGTTTGAATTTTGATGAGAACGCAGGCATTCACCAAAATGTGCGTTTATTCTAACTTTTTTTTCTTCCCTACCATCTTGCCTGGAGTCCTTTCAGAGAGTCAGCCATAAATATGTATGAAAGGAACCACGTTGCATTGAACTCCGTAATTTGTGGCTTCGAGAGGCCTTCCAGGGCTGCTAGCAACCAAATTAGCAGAAACTATCGTGTCGGAACGTATACCGTAAATTATAATTCCCGATACAACGCCGAAAATTGCTCCCGCGCATCTCTGCCAATTGAATTTTTTCGAAATAAAACATCGATATGAACGGGTCGGGTAGGATAGATAATGGAACTCGATTGTATATTTATTGCATCGTTTATAATTATTTTTACATTTGGTGATCTTGAATTTCGTTCAAACGTTCATCTGATAGTCAATACGGCGAACCCTCGCATTTGAAATTTGCATGAATCTGAAACAAAATAAGAGGATGAAAAAGCGTGGAGGGAATCTTATTTCCATGAGGTCTTTGCGAAAGTCCCCTTTTACCTCCGACCTCCAAAGGTAAAATCCTTTAATTAAATTTAATTAAATCTGTACCGTGCATTCTTTTTTACGCGGGAAATATTTCGGGAATTGGTGGACGGTGGAAGGGTTTCCCTCCGATGTTTATCGAAGCCGGTTCCCCCTTTCGTTCGATCAAAGCTCGCGTGGTTATTCCGGTACTCTTCCGTTGCATCAACGTCAACGTAACGATGTTTCTCGAGGTACGAGCCACGCGAAACATTTGGACAATGTTGCTGGATGGAACCACCGGTTGGAGGCCGAAAAACAAGTACGAGGGTCAGCGAGCCGAAAATTGGCGAACGTGGGACGAAGAAATCGCGGTACAAATATTCGCCGTCGAGTTTTTTTTAGTAAGCAGGAATATTAACAGAAAAAGAAAAAAGAGTCGAATGAATCCGTAGAGATCTCGTCTAAGGAAAATTGCTGAAGCTGGAACGGCTGATTCGGAGTTTTTCGGAATGAACAGACGGAAACGTAGGAAAGAGAAAAACGGATCGATCGAGCGGGAGGATTCGCGGACTTTTTATTTGCCTCGGAGTATAGGTTCTCTGGGAGATGAGGGGGGTTGAGAAGGCCGTTATCAGCGTGGGCAGTCGAGTACCGGCGCTCGCTCGTCATATTTCCTACCTGAATCCACCCACGATTATGTGTATCCGGCTTCGTTTCGTTCCTGTATCTGAACGGGGGGGAGGGGGTGGGGGAATATCGAACAAGCCGCTCGTATACACTGCAGCCACGTACGAATTTTCGTATTTGGCTGAGATCACGTTTGGATAAAATGGCAGCGCAGATCCCCTGCTGCTGACGTCGATACATACGTATAGACGGCACGGTACGTGGTCTAGTCGATCCGTAGCTACGCTTTTCTATTCGAGCAGCTGCTATCAGAAAAATGGAAGACACGTGGAATAGACCTCGCGATACGCATCATTTCATCATTATCGCGAGACGTCACGTTCCCCGGGAAAAGAACATAAACGCGCGGAACCAAACAAATTCTATATGTATAATACCGTCTTGTTCTCTCAAACAGAATTTTCATCGAATCAACCTTTATCAATTATTTCTACCAACTCTCTCGTTAATGCAAGAGAAGATTGCATTCTCTGAAGTTTATTTCGCTGTTCGTACTGGTTTTTATTCTTGCCGCGTTAACAACGTTAATGCAAAGGGAGGAAATAGTGTGTTGAGAAATAGTAGAGAGCCGGGGGTGTGGAAAGTCCGAAGCGCAAGTTTGAAGGTTTACGCGCAGAGAAAAAAATAGTATTTCGCGCAGCTTCTTGCCTGTATCCGCACGAAATTGGCCCGTAAACAAGCTTGCTCGTCAAACTCGTGATGCGGATACGGTGAGAACGGCCAAAAGTTATATTTTCCTTTTGAAGGAACCGTTGTTCGTTCCGAGGGATGTTTCAAACCAGATTTCTCGTCCTCGATCCGAGTTTATTTATATACTAACCAAATGATATAAATAAGAGTGTAGAATGACGCAATGGGTGTTTCGGTTAAGATAAAGAGTACGACGGGAGATAAATTTGTCTTCGATCGGTGATAAAATCCTTTAATGCCGTCGAACGGTAGCGAAACTCAATTCGCCGCGACCCGACGGCAGAGTGCACGAAAATTTGAAACTGTTCCATCGGTGAATAGAAATGCTTGTTTCTAGGGGATCGTATACCTAAATAGATGTACACGCATAGATATCGACTTTATGAGTTCGGATAAAAGGAACTTACACGTTTTACGCCGCCACCGGTGGTGAGCCGTGCTCGCAAGATTCCGCGGAAAAACGTCAACTTTACGGCCGATGGTCGGCGGAAACAACGCGTACATCTATGCACGTTGACTAATTCTCCGTAAGATTCCGGTTCTCGCGAATTTCCCGCGATACCGACGTTATGAACCGAGTTTATGTCGCGCCGTGGTCGTATTTACGCCGAAAGTAACCGACGTAGCAATATTGTATCTCGATCTCCAACAAGCTAACGACTATGACTATCACATAAAATGTACAGCTTCTAAAGGTATCTTAAAAATTGATGAATTTGAACAAATTCAAGGAGGATCGATGAACGGTAGGAGCAAAGCTCATAAAACGTCTTGATCTAGAGTTCTAGAAAGACGGAGGTGATGTACACGGGAAAACGTCTAAGTACGACGGACGTGCAGCGAGATGAAAATATCTCGTCCTAGCAAAGAGCTACATAACTCGTTCCCCGTCCTCGTTCCTCGTCAATCTCTTTCTAGCGTGTCCACGTTTTAACCACGATTCGCGGCGGCAGACATCGCCTCGCATTTCCCAGAGGATACCGGTCCAATTCCATATCTGAGGACAAAAATGACAGTAAGAGAGAGAAGGAGGAACGGTGCCCATTTTCCTCGGGCAGCGAGCGAAAGGGCGGAGACAGCGAAGGGAAACGGCCATCGTGCATTCCAATCTCCACAAAGTACAAGATCCGAAAGATCTCCGTGGCAAACGTGACCTATACACCGGAGTCCGGTTCTCGTAAATTTGCCGGCTTCGTCTGCACGAATTTCGTTGCTTTCCCTTCGGCGACGCGTTCTCTCCCACACCCGCAAAGTGAAGATTCGTGTAAGCACGATTCTCATCGTCCCAGTCTGGTCGCGAATTTAATGTAAAAAGCTCGATAAAATTCCACGACGATTTCAATTATTAAATTTACCGAATGGAATTTTTATTCTTTACTGCTCCGACTTTATTATACGCCGCATTCGGTTATCTCTTCGTTCTTAAGAAATGAAATTCGTTGCCGTTGGAAATAATTTATTAAGGATTGTAGCTTGTCGCAGATTATGTTCTTGACCCATTTTCTCCTCTCTCCGGATATAACGATTTCCCTTACCAAAATAGAACTCGTGGCGCGGCGTGAAACGTTGTGCAACAGTTCACATTTTTTCTTCGAACACTCCCAGTTATGTTTCGATAAGGTGACATGAAATATCTCGAGCCGGTAGCAACCGGAGATAGAGTTTGTCGTAGTGAAGACTATAAGCCTCTGCGTAGGAGAATAACGGAAACTATGATTAATTTTCAAATTCCTCCTTATTAAAATTAACAGACTTTCTGGTTTCAATATTCTCTGCTTTATCTTTTAATAACGCTTCGCGGATGATTGACGTATCACTTTGTTACAACTGGGAAAAACTTGTGTAATCGTCTGGCTGGAAAATTGCTCGTACTATATCTCTCGTAAAGCCAACGAGCCACTTAGTTCCCAAGAAATAGATTTAAAAAGTAGAAAAGTTTGATCGCGCGAATTGCGTTCTCAGCCGTGTCCCCTGTTCGGGGGAGAAGTTGTCGAAACTAGTTTTCCCAGGAGTTGGCAGAACATTTTTCCGGTAGCAGAGCACGTGAACAGAAGCCGGAGGGAAAAGAATAAAGTAGGGTTGCTGACCTAACGGGATCAAGTAGTTCAATACTCCTCAAATACCTGACAGGTATAGTTTTCTCGAAAGGATTGGCAGCCTGTCCAATGTCTTTCCAGTCAGGTATTCCTGTCGAAAGGGTTACACCGTCCTTTTTCCTCGATTTTTTCTGGTTTCCGTTCGACTCGCCTTAGGTGGCGATTTTTTTTGGTCTACCGGAAGAAAAAAATATTTTCCTACCCGGAGTCATAAATCCTTCCGCGTTGGTCATTGCGTTCATAGTTGGAATTAAGCAGGGTTAAGGTAACCTGTAGAAATCGTAGAGTCGATTTTACAGAATCGGTAAAGGATTACGTATCTCGTTGCGTAACAGACTAGCAAACGCTCCTCTGACATTAATGTCTCTTTATCTTCTTTATGAATATTTTCATTCCTCACCGTTTCCAATGTTGCAAACTGTATATCAATGTACCCGTATCGTACGTTCTGGTGCTTATTTATCCTGTAGATCCCAGGATACATGTATACGTGTGTATGTACGTAATACTCTATCCTACGTAAAATAGCCTGCGGCAGATAGCATGGTCTTTGTACAAAGCCCGTGTCCAAACTATCAACCTATCGAAGGAAAACGGGCTCTTTCGTTTCGTTTTATACATTCGATCCCAAAGTAATACGTTTTCTTCTTTCTATAAGTCTAATTCCAAGTCCTCTGATATCATATCTTTCTCTGATCACCAATCCTTTATGATTGACATCCTATTTACAGAATATATTTCAAAAAGTAACTTCATTTTCTCCTTATTTTGGAATAATGAACAGATCAGCGAAGTCCCGAGAGTAATTCTTATTTCCTGTGATTGAAGTTATCTCGGAGACGCGAGTCGTAATTCAAAGGAATTGTTTGAGGCAAGAATTAAGGCTAATTCAAGAAAAGAGAGACGCGGTGTATTCTCAGCCGTGTTTCCTCAGAGATAGATGCTTGCAGTTCCACGTAATTAAATTATCTGTCGCGGCGGCATTAATTATCCCACGGAGATTTAATTGGAGTCCCTTCGATCCGAGGGATAAAAGGCACATCCAAGTTTAATTAAGAATCCAGTTTACTGTAGAACGAAAGTGCAGCGTGCATTTGAATGAAACCGATTCGTTGCACGAAAGAAAGTTTGCTCGGATCTTTTCATTGTGACCAATGCTGCTTTACAAAATTGAGATAAGTAATCTTGAGTTGATTCTTGAAATTGATGGAACGAGTTGAACGAGAGAAACGAGAACAACAGAAAGGACGTGGAGTGCAATTGTACGAGGGGGAGAGAGGTTTATAAGCATGATAAATACCCGTGAAAAGGTGTAAAAGGCGGAGAGGAAAAAAGTGCACCGTGGAAGCAGGTCGATACGGCTGCGGTGGATTTTCCATTATCGGGGCTTTGTATATCTACGCGTCGCGCTCACACGCGAATCGCCACGTCGGATTTCGAATTTATAAATTTTGCATGCGCAATATTGCGTGAGATTGCATCCGCGTCCACCCTCCACCGACCGAGCTTGATTACACCAATTTACTTTCATGCAGTTGTTGCGAGCCCGGCGTTGCCTGCCGCGCCCGTGCGAAATATACCGTTTCGCTATACAAGGTGTCGCCCAACTTTCCTTCGAAACTCCAGATCGTAAAACAAATATTTTGAAACGAGACATTCCTTCCGCGATGACTCCGTTTCCAAGATAACAAGCAGAACCATAAATACTTCGTTCGTTTCCAACGTGCTTTCAATCTCGATGGTTCTTCCTATTCTCTTTTCACTCATGCAAAACTGTAGCAATAATATATTTTTCATTTTGTTCGCAAGCTGTAATTGCATTCCCAGTCAGAAACGATATTCTTATCAGAATATCTCCATTTGAGATGATTTCCTCTTTCCTTGATAAATCATTCGGTCAGAACTCGATTCGAACACCATATACATATGTATACGCGGTTTTTCCATGGGAAAAGCGAGGCGTACGCCAAAGGCGGAGTCGTATCGCGAAAGCGTGTGTGCACGCGAGGAAATATATGCGCGGTCGTTCTCGCGCGCGAAAAATTCATCGTCGCGAGGAACTGCATCAGAGAGCACGTGGAGGGAGCTCGTGGGAAGTGCTATTGTTACTTTCAACGCGTTGATGCCGCGCGAAAAAGGAAATAAGCGAGCGTCGCAAGGTCGGATTATGAAAGTTAATTACGAGTACCTTCGAACAATTTATTCCGGACAAGCCAGATTTCGCCTTCAGGCGGCGTACCGATCCCTTGCCGTGTCGCTCGATATAAAACTTTATTTTCTCCTTCGGCAACTTGTTCGTTAACTCCCTTTCTTTTTTTAAAACTGTTAATTTGCCCGGTTTTTTCTCCCGCGAGGCAGAAATTTTAATGAAATCCCGCGTACAACAATTTGCTTTTCGCTGCCGGCCGATACTATCGTTAACATTTCTGAATTGCGTGCGTATTTTTAATAACATTATGCCTACCTACTGATGAAGAGAACAAGAATTCGCGTAAATAAAGTACGTAACACGGCGAACGATGGAATCTGGAGATTTTGTCTTGCGCATGAATATTTCATGCTGTTTTCGGCGCGTTCGTGCCGGCGTCGATTAAACTGGTTAATTACATGAATATTGTTGCAAAAGATGCCGGAAATACTTAATCAAAATCGAGATTCTGCAGCGATACAGAATTTCGCGCGGCCGAAGTCTGATGAGGTATCGATCGATGACAAAGAGAAGGAGAGCAAACGGTGAAAGTTTTGGACGGAACATGGCGTTTGCCGCATGGCTGCCAGAACTTTTCGAGGCTCATTGATATTCCCCCTACCTGAGTAACCAGTTTGGCTCGAGTGAACGGCCTAAGGGCGGGTGTGCAGGTGAGGAACGATCACGGGAAGGGGACACTCCAGGCAATTGGCCTGTTCGTACGATGCATCTTGCGTATGACCGTTTTCCCGGAGGCAACGAGGATCTTGGAGCTCCTACCTGTAAACACTGTAAACCCATCTGCCATCGTATACGGCCACGGACCTAACGAAAAACGCGTTTCTCGTAAAGCGGCCACGAGAAAACTGCGTCTATAAGCCTGCACGATACCGGATACCGGAAACTCGGATGCTGGCACACGTACGATGCACACAGCCCCGTTGCGGGTTTTCGCTTTTTATGGAGGTGGCTCGGTCGAGTTACGTGATTCCGTGAAAGAAGATATTTTCTAAGCGATATATCGCTACCAAGATAGAAATTATTGATAACAGTTGGAAATTTCCAAGCTTATCTATATTAGTTTCTGAAATGTATGCGGAGTGTCTGAGAACAACTTTTCGAATAGAATAATTAGACAAGGGATTAATAACGGAGCGAGCGCGGTGGAATATTTTTAATAAGTCAAAGTTAGAGTCGTTTCGTTGTTGACGCGGCGGCGGATGAACTTCTCTCACCGGGCGGCGACTCCATTCTCACCTTATTAAAATCCCTGGGGCCGAAGTTCCAGTTTCGCTCGCGTATTAAAAACTTAAACTCCGCCGTTCGCAGGAAACTCGTTCCGTCAACCCTTCGCCGTTTTTGATATATCGCAAATTCTCACGTCCGAATAAGTTCAACTCGGCGTCGGTTCCCGTCGGAGATTAGGAGCATTTTATTCCAGTTTAAATATGCAGCGTTCGTCCTGGTGCATTTACATCTGTTTTACATTCCCCGGATTCGCGTATACACGCTCCTGGGCCGCGCTTCCACCGCCGCG
Organism: Ceratina calcarata; assembly: GCF_001652005.2. NCBI lineage: Eukaryota > Metazoa > Arthropoda > Insecta > Hymenoptera > Apidae > Ceratina > Ceratina calcarata. The sequence goes on along the minus strand of NW_017167821.1, from coordinate 152,363 downwards.
CACGGAAATTTCCTGCTTAGGCCAAGGCTTCTTCTACCTCCCAGTTCTTCTCCGGAGGGAGCTTCTCAAGCAATAAAGCCACCGTGCACTTTCCCGGAGTGCATAAAGCGAAACGGCGGAGGTAGAAGAATCGACGATACGTACTTATGTATATACGAATGCATCTGCGCGACTAAATAAGTCGGGCTGGTCAGAATATCAAAGCGATCTTGCCGATTCCGAGGCCAATTCGAATATCGAGCCTGACGATTGAGTGGAAATAAATACGACCTGGTGCCTCGCCTTATACAGGCCACGGTTTTCCTTGGAATTCGAGCACCTGTCATTTAATTAGGAGATTACTATTAGACGCAGTTGTCGATGTTCCGTCTGAAATTTTTCATAAAATTCTATCACCATCATCGTTTAAATTAAGTTCATATTCCTTAATCTGCATTGAATATTCCTTTCTAAGTAATCGTTTCATATTATTTTCGTAAATCTAATTAGTGAGTTTCCATTTTTGCTTGGAGACGAAACCGTGGAACGTTTACATAACGAGTTTCCAAAAGTTTTAGACTAGGAGACGAGAAGTCGATGGGATGCCAATCGACCGAAGCGGAGAAACTTAATGACGCGAGGCGAACCTAGCTCTTATCGTCGTTCTACTTTGTATTTATATACCCCTGTTTGGTGACAGGTTTCTTCTATTTCAACTCATGAGAACATAAAAAATCCACGACTAGTCTGCCTATCGATCATTAAGCAACTTCGTGCTTTGTTGCATCGGAACAGAATCGTGTTCTTCCTTAATGGCGTGTTTAACGAGATACACCGATCGTTTCTTATTTTTCTAGACGCTTTCTTTGTTAGTTGTGGTAGAATTTGCATAAGAAATTCCATGCTTGTTAATGATCGGCCAGGGTTATCTGAAAAATGTTCGGTCGCGTAATTTCGTTTGATAAAGGAATGCATAGTAGAAGTAAAATTTAGATATCGTAAACATTACGCATATATACATCATCTGAGGACATGTTAGTATGGGTCACGTAATTGCATGCAAATTATTCTGACGTTCTCTCTTTATAAATGAAAGTGCGTATTACCTGAAAAACAAAATTCCTATTCGCTTCCGTTGGCGTGGAACAGGTTGCATTATCGGTGCAATTTTTTCGGACTCGAAATGTCTCGACGAGATAATACGTCCGGGCAAATCAGAATTCCAAGGCTAACGAAAGGGGAGCGTTAGCCGTGCAACAACCATCACGCGTACTAAATATTCATGATGCGTCTACGGCGGTGTCGAATGAGTGGGTGGAACACACAATTTGGTAGCGTTTAGCCGACGGGATGAGGGTAGGGATAGAAAAAAAGAGGCGAAGTCGCCATGCTGAATCGGAGTAATGAACCGTCCGAATCTAAGTACGCGTGCGCCTCACGCTTCGTGCTTGCAATATCGCGATGTATCGAGCCTGCTAGGCATCGATCCATGTTTTAGTATCGCAACCGGTCGTCTCTCCCCGCGCCGATTTTTACGCATACCGAGAATCCACATCCGGTTCGACCCGATCCAGCCACGGTCGATTTTTACCCCGTGACGACAAGTTCCCGAAGCTGCGATATCGTAAGTTCAACCAGCAAAACTAACTATCTATGCATCGAACGAACTGTTCTAACTGCGCAACAGAACCTCGACCACGAGATACGTCGATTAAATGAATCTGCATGCGAGCAGTCTGATTTGTCGAATGGCGGCCACGTCGTTCCCGTTTTTTCAAGCTCGCATATAAAGGATGACTATGGGTTGTTCGGTCCGGGCAATCAACAAAAGCAGGGCTCACGAATGCCTGCCCGATCACGATCTGAAATACATTGTTGTCTGCGAGTGGGGATCCCTGACATTAGGGGGAAGGACCATCATGATATCCAGTCAAATCTTATAGAAGAGGTTGCAGGCCTTTTCTCGTGACATTGTGACTAGAAACGCGGTTGCCTCGTTGTCAAAATGTTTTATTCGATCCGCGATGGGTATTCGAGTAGAATGAAATCTTAAATGTAATTCTGTTTTTTAAAACTAATATTTCTATAAGCTTTGATTCTCTTTATAAGCTGCACGTTATGAATTTGGTAATTTAAATGTTGCATTCTTTGTATATTTCAGATCAGAAGCAGGATGGTGTCGCTGAGAAGGATTCGACGGCTCGGCATCCAAAGGGTAAGTCAAATATTAAATGATTTGTGACATATTCTGACTTATTATAATTTTCTCTCGTCGTATTAATTTATCTTCTACATAAACCGTGTAAAAGCTTGTTCGATGCTTTTGATCGGGACGAATCTGTGTCTTTACTCTGATTCATTTGCTCTGAACGCATCCGGACAATGAAAGTATTGTCAGAGTTAACGGGACTATCAGCCTTCCTCTTGATTCTTCCTGAATGAGGAAGAATCAAGCGAGCTATCGCCTGGGAGCAGATAGGTCAAGAAATTGAAAGACGCGGGGGTGGTAAAACGGGTTTTTCACGTAGATAATCACTATCTATGCGAAGCATCGCACTGAAAATATTCTATCGAGAATGTCTTTCGCCGAAATTGCTTGACGGTATAGAAATAATCACCGGACGGAGCGAGCAGCCGTAGATTGTACGAAGCAAGTATAAAAAAAATTCTTGTAATAATCGTGTATGAAAGACAGGGGAGGAAAGAAGGGAAGGATTTCATTATCCCGACTCGAACTTTGCGCTCTATTTGTTGAGGGAAGGAGGACCACTTCCGAAACTCTTCGTTTAATTAAACTAAAAGCGTTTTCACCGTTCCAACTTGCAGCGTTACGGGTTTGTTTAAAAAGCGAATCGTATATTCGCGACTATGTGCATCCGCGAGGGCATCCAATCCCGGTGTTTACAGAGTTGTCCGAAAATATTAAGGAACACTGGGTATTACTGGAAATAAAATTTGATGGGGCAAGGGAATTTTCGAATATGACCAATGTCCTCTGTAATCTTCGACTCCCTTATTTTACGAACTCCGCTTACAACTTGGAATCTCATACTCAGACTTTCGTTCCCCGCCTATCTCTTCGTTAGATTTCGTATAAACTTGCATGCGACGTTTGAAGACAAAAGATAATCAAACTTGTCTGTCCCTACTTGATACCATATAAAAAGAGAATGCAGTCACTTGAACCGTGCAAACTTTTCTTCTAACCCATCTCGCGTCGAAGCGGAGATCGACGAAATTCAACTCGCGACGCGTTCCTCGAACAGGAATGCATTCTCACGAATTCGGTAACATCAGGCGTTCCCATCACGTAAGTCAACAACGAAGGGCCGTGGAACGGAGACAGGATGCGCGCGTACTGAGGAAAAAATGAGAGAGACAACCTTCGATTTGGCGAAGGATAGATGTTCAGACGACGACGTGGCCGCTCGCCAATGTGAAATGACATGGCGGCGGACGCAACGGGCAGCGTGTCGAAATTGCGGCAGACACCACCGGCTTCCGGTTGTATAGCCCCAGTTGGGCTGGGTTCCGCAGACAAAGACAACCCTGCGTGCACGTCGGTATAGAGGAGTTTCGCATTGATCGGCGGCAACAGCCTCGCCCCGATTGGCTACCCTCGACCCGACGTCCTGCTCCTGCATCGAGCTTTTGGCGAACGTGAAACAAGGACGACGCGGCGTCTAGCTGGCTTCCTCTGGTTGAAGAGCAACCCCGAGCCCGGCCGAAACGAGGAGAGAGACACGCGACCGGGTTGAACGGGGAGGGAAAACATGATCCGCGGTAGGAAAGAGGACAGGTGGATCGATTCGCCGTGCCACGGGAATATATATAGTAAACAAAATGGAAAATCGGTGGACCAGCTTGGTGCATAGGCGGCGGGTCAGGGATGGAATTAGCCTTGTTCCGTGTAGTCGCGCGTATGTGCGAAGTGCAGAGAGAAATGGCGTTTCAGTTACCCCCGGTAACCAACCCTTATCGCTGCCCAATCGGTTCTGGCTACTAGCTGCTCCACCCTCCTCAACCGCTGGTTTCCTTGTTTTTCACCGTCCATTCTTTTCGCCGTTGTGTCTACTCGTTAGATGAAATAGACCGAGGATGGGGTTTAACCGTAAAAGCGAACAGTCGAACTGGGTCGCCCGATTAAGTATCTATTGGAAGATATAGTATTATCTCATTGGCAGAGAAACGAATTTCGATGATGATCGATGGAAAACTTGGAACAAAAATTCGGGGACAGGCAGGGATTGCAGTATCGGGTAAAAGGAGGAAATTGTTTCTTATCTCGCATGTGTCGAGTCAGTGTTTCGGTGGAGGGAAACGATGTGAGGAAAAGTCTCCCTCGAGAATCTGTCGAGAGAGGAACGTTTAAACCGCTGTTGTCACGCGGAGACTTTACGCGACAGCTTTCACTGACTGGTTCCTTCGGAATTCTTCCTCACAGATTTATCGCTCGTTTTCTTTCCTTCGCGCGTCAGAGAAGTACCGCTTAAAATCAATCGACATTTTATGAACATTACTGTAGCCTAATGAAACATGATGCAGCATTTCAATTTACTCAGAGTATGGTTAATAATTATTTTGATACACCTTGTGCGAGTAGAAAGGAAATAAGAGGAAGAAGATAGTACTGACTGATACAGACGTTCGCCGAGATAGTTTTTTTCAGGAGGACTAGTAATCTAGAATCTAGATTGTGATATCCTAAATTTTTATCCAGCTCATCTTATTAGACGAAGCATTTTATCTGACGGAAGAGGGAAAGTATAAAGAAAATCAGCATTTCAGTTAAGTCTGACAACCTTCTGCTATCTTCGGCCAATGAAACTTTCGCACCGGTAAAACTATACCCCTACCTATTCGCGAACCAGGTATTCACTCAGCTTCCCTTGCCTCTTCGTTACTCTGTTCTATCCTACCAGGGATTATCTTCCTCCGCTTATGAATACTACCCAAATCTTGATCATGCTTCGTAGATTTTGACATAATATGGAATCATGATTCGCGTTCAGCATGAAAATGAGTTTCGGTTTTTCATCTGCTTCTAAATTGTACAATTTTCCAGTATAATAATCGTACTGTTGACAAAATATATTTTAACATCACGAACATATAAATTGAAAAAGGAACGGCTTAAGATATGAGAAAATAGAAGATGCGTCGATTTTGATTAAGTCAGCCAATCGGTTTCTGTTAAAAATTATCCAGATACGATTTTGTTCGAAAGTTACGATAATCGCGGGAGGAGTCGATGACTTTTATTATATCGTACAAGTAAAATATATCTCACATATTCCATTCGATAGGACGAGAATGATAATTGCGGTACCACTTCGACTTACTAACTGGTTACTTGCCCTTATTCGAACTCGCATTTTTTTCCTCCTCCGCTTGCCTGCTCCTTGAATCGTGATCTCGTTCAATAACTGTGCAGCGTCGCAAGCAAAATTGCGTTCATGAATTCAAGGCAGTTCAGTTTTTTTCTTTAACCGAACCTTTATGTAGCTGAATTCCTCTAGTTTTTACAACTAATCTTCTATTTCTCTTGGGAGATTTCATTACAAATGTACACCTGATTTACAAAAGCAAATAATCATTTGAAAATATCCAACCAAAGTTAAATATTTAAATCACGTTTGAAGATTTCTCGAGCCAAGAACAACAGACAAATTCCAGTCAGAATTAGATTGTATTTATCTCGATACCGCAGATTCAAATAACGATACAAATTTTCCTTGAATTTTTTAGAGAAGTATTTTTATTCTTTCTTTGAAATTTTGAGAACTCTACGAAACTACCTTACACCCTTGGCCAGGCCCTTTTATTGATCAGTCTCGCGAATTCCTGCTGGCCGGTGCATGTGGCGCCATCTTTCGACAGGCTCTCCAGTTAACTTTCAGGGAAGCTTTCCTTCGGGGTGTTGGTAGCAAGATATAGTACAAAAGGGGTGGCGAAAGGCCAGCCGGCGGGGGTGGAGGTTTCAAAATATCGAGTGAAATGGGTTGAGACGCGGCGAGACGGGTCAACCAGTCCAGACCGGTCGGTCGCGCCCCAACAACCCCTGCCCAACCCCCGGACACCCTCGACGGAGACAGTGGAGGGGTTGGTTAGTATCGATCTCGCGGTGTCCGGGTTACACGAGGCTGCGAATCATCCCCCTGGGATTCGGTTCCAGACGCGAGCCTCCTCTCGTCGTCGAACTATTGTTTCCCGCACGCTGTCGTGCGAAACCGGTTTAAAAAATGAACAGCAACTCTGTTTTCTACGTAAAGGTCTGTAGTAATTATAAGTAACTTGATATGCATTAATAGATAGAAAACTAGACTGTATAAAATCAACATCTGAAGTTCTATTAAATATTTTTGATTCTATTCAGTGGGACTTTTATGAAGAACGTAATTAATTTTATTAGAATAATGATCATAACCAGAATATCACGATATCACAAATATTGCTCCACGTAAGCGAATTTGTCAAAGCAATTATTCTACATATTCTAGTTCGCGAAGAGAACTCGTTTCTCCTGATGAATAGTAATTCTTGAAAGCTATGAATTCTGACAATAGTCTTAAAACGAAATGCTTATCAACTCCCACCGGAGGTTAAATATTGTCTTACAAATTTCGAGTTACAAGCTGCCTGATGAAAATCCTCCAACCCCTATCTCTTACGAATTCAAAATTCCTGCAATATCCCGTTCCAACGCGAGGAGGAAATTTTCATCCGGTTAATACATCGCCCGACCTCGATTCCCAAAAAGAAGAAATCCCGCAAAAAATGAGATCGATCCGGCATTCAGGGTGATGGTTCTCCGTGGCAATTGCAGTAAACCTTTCAGGCATAGATCGGTGCGCAAGGGTCGCGAGAATAGAATGGAATAGAAGGGAAAGAGAGGAGGCCCCAGGAAAGGATCGATCCGAATTGCCACCGGAAACGCCTCTGCGTTGCCTCGTGTGACACGGGTTCGGTCATGAGGTTTGCCATCCTCAGGTTAGATGGCGGCACAAATCAGTCAGAATCCGACTGGTCCATCTCGAGCTCGAATCGTGTAGAGGAGATGGCCGCCGAGCATGGCGTTCAAGATATTCTCATTTCCCACTCTCACGATCTTCGATCAAGATTCCAAAATAATCAAATTTTTTAGGACTTCAAGGGCCGCGTATCGTAGCATTTTGTCGAAGAGTATGACTTTGATCTCGCGATTTCATAACGGTACATCAACTTTTTTGTATTCCTCTCCTCCGTCCCTCGGTCACGAGTGTAACCGATCCGTCGGGAGTATTTATAAGCGGCTGGAAATAGGATCGCTTTCATCGCCGCCTCTGTAGTTGCATTCGTCTTAGCCAGTTTCGATTTTAGGTTGAACGCGTGCCCAGCCCCGAGTTCGACGACCCCGTGGCGACTGCATAAACGCACACCGACGCGGGCTTATCGAGGTATCGGCTACTACCTCGTTTCAACCTCCACTCGTTCACCCCGCCCCCTCCCCTCGGTCCCCCGATCGACCAGGTTTCTCCCGTCCCTCGTTAATTAAACCGGCACACGGTGTCGAGATTTCGAGTTGTTCCAATGAGATCGAGCCGCTTGCGGCGTTCGCTTTCCAACGAAATTCGCCTGAACAGCAGAAGTTTTGCGTAACGAAGGGAAAGTGGGAGCATGGGATGAGAACATGATAACAGTTCGGACGCGGCTGGGGCTGGTAAAACGATGCTCTTTCATGTACCAACTTCTTCGCGGGATTAAATTTCTAAGAGGAAAGAATCTTACGAAACGGCCTCGCGTTCGGAACGTTTCTTTCTTTATCGTAAAGTCTCATTGACAGTTGGTCACGGAATGTATACTGAAAAAAAGATAAATTATAGCCGGAGCAGTTGAATTTCTAAAAGCGTAGTTTATAACTAATGAAGTCGGAAATAAATGTACCGAAACTAATTGATCCATTTATAAGCAACTCCGACAATTTAATCAAACGCAAAACCGATCTATAAGAATTTGAATGATTTATTAGACAACCGCGAATTCCTGTTCGGAACACGTAGCAATTCTTAATCTCGTCCCGGCTGCTTGAAGAAGTATCATTAGAGAAGATTAACTTTCATCCGGCTAGAGGCTAGAAGCTGTCCGCTCGGAAAGGATTATGCGAGGGTGAGGAGAACAATTTCTTGTTAAAAAGAAACTGCGCTCGCTACCCCTAGCGTTGAAAAGAATTCCTTCGGTACGAAGCAGCCCGCATAGTTTACCCCTAATTCAACCCGTTATTAGTTTCGACCGCCTTTATTGCGCTCCTCGACCTGGCCGTTTCCTTTCGGGCTCTCCCGGAAACCTGAATGCAATTGCCCTAATGTCCGATGGGGTTGTCTGTCGGTCGTTTCACTCGAAATACGCGTTCGGCGAGGAAAGCAAGCCGGAAACATTTCCTAGGTATAAAAGGAGACTCGAACAAAACGTAGAAAATGAGTTTGTGATAAAATATTATCTACGCAGGTTCTTAACTATGCTTTTTTTTCGTCCCGTACACTTCTGATAATTACGGTAAAAAACCTATACGCCGTTTCAATTTTTATCACGGTTACACGCAACCGATAGGAAAAAGCATGGGAAAAACAAGGAAAGGAAAGCAATAAGAGTGAGAAACGAAAGCCTGGGATAGAGTTCGAGTAGAAGAAAACTCGGAGGAAATGTACGTATATTTATACATAATGTTGTCTCGGTACACGATAAGCGTTATCTACAGCCGCGATCGTTAATTAAAGTTCCTTGATTAATCGTACCCCGGCCATATTATATACTTAAGTATTATTTTATGGGTGCGTTGCCGTCGTTGACGATACTGTCTTACTTAACCGTCTCTACGATTCTTAAACGCGTTGTTTAATGTAAGCCGCGTGATCGCGGTTAGTTTTATTCTAAATTTTACTCTCTATCCACTTTTCATTGGAATAACCGAGCCATTTGAAAATTGTGTATTGTCCCGAACGAAGCGTTGGCTCATTCGCAGTCTCGTTACGTGCCGAGGGACGATCTCGAGACAGAAAAATGCTCGGCCACGAGTGTGCACCTTAAAATGGGGAATTGGCGACAGACGTGCATCGAACGAGCAAGGTGTTTGTTTCCGACGGCCTTGATAGGGAATTCACTTCGGAGGAAGATCACGTCGTTACGCGACGCTCCTTGAATCTCGGTGAACGATCGTCGATCACTTTCAGCGAGGAATTTCGTCGCGATTGAAAGCGAATCCGAACGACCGTCCATAAATTTCTTTATTCCTTTTTTCACCGCGTACACGCAGGAAATAATATGCATAAGGGAAGCGAATCGTCAATTAGTTTAAAGAAGAATTTAAACTCAGCACCAAAATTACTCGGATCCAATGACAGTTAATTTTATTTGGAACCGCGCAAGCATATTATTCTCGGACGGAGAAAATTTCGAGCGTCTTCCGTTTGATTATTCGCTAACAAAGATGCCAGGGCGCGCGGCATTCTCCAGATGAAATTGGACGCGCGGAGGTCAAGAGCTCGTCGCAAGCGAATCGGTTTTAATTAATTCCCTTGGCCGGATGAGAAGTGGCGGACTGGAAAAGAAATCGACCCTTGCCCCTCGCCCTCCGGCGTCGCAGGTGTCGCTAGTTACATCCGATTACGCGACAACCACCCTCTGTAGAAAAATTCACCCCCGGAATATATAATCCTCGCAGCTGTGCACCGCGCATCAGGTATGCGTCGCACGTATCCTACATACTCATCGGTAGGAACCGGATCCGGAGTCGAAATATAGAAAATTCCTCTCGACAACACGCCCCTTTCTCACCCGTTCCTCTTTTCACTGGAAAAGATGGCAGTAGCGCCATTTGCATTCTTAATCCGATGGAATCTGCCGGCAACGGCGAATTTTCTTGCGTTACTGAAGGTTTAGGAAACACCTGCCGTCGGATCGAAACTCCTGTGCACGACAGCTAGAGGACGAGTCATGTCCGTGGAAAATATTCTGTGAACGATGAAACGGGAGACTAGAAGCGAATAGAACCAAATGCAAGAAACATACAATGTAATTGCATAATGACAAGCAATTTTTTCGAGCAGGGAACAACGCATATTAGTTAAGGAATATTCTTCTCGAGTGCCTTTGTAACCTTGCCGTCGGATTCTTGTTAGCACCACAAAAATCAAGACCAGAGACGAGGAAAGGAAAACACTTAAAGCGCTATTTAAAATCTGGAATCTTTTTTCTTCTAACAACAGACGTCGGGATAGAATGATGCTCTGTGTTTCGTGTCACTGCGGGTATGGAATTCTCAGGGCTGTCGCGACATTCCACTCGAAAATCCGAAAGACTGGGATTCCTAGTCTAGAAGAAGATAACACCCGTCTGGAAACGGAAAACAGGGTAAACTATTGCCGCCGACGCGTTCGCGCAGCTGTCAAATTATTTTCGAAGGTATTCCCGTAGGTCGATGGAATCTCGTTTCTGCTCCGTTCCTCGCGATCTTTCCACACGCACCCTTTTATAGCCGCTGATACTAGAGAAATATTGTTCCAGCCGTAGTACACGCAAACAACGACGCACCCTTGGATTTATCCGCGATCCCATCATTTTTCAACCGGCGTTATTCTCGGTAAATCGTTATTAACTCCGGAACGACCACAGAAGTCTTCATAAAGCTTTGAAATTAGAAGCAAGAAAGCTGCCCCTATTTCCCTTCATGGAATTAAATTCGCTGATCCTCGGATATACGAAATAAGAAAGGAAGAATTATTTTTTTAAATATTTATATCGATCGCGGCGCGATCGGGTTCCAATATCTTGAAGAGGAGCGCGGCCGATTTCCGGGTGAAAGGAGGATTACAAGCGCAGAGGTCGGAACGCAATCACGAGAAAGATTTTCCTCCGTCGTTCCCCGGAATTGAACTTTTGTTGTCTCACCCCATCAAGAACCGTGTCTCATGTTCAAGCCTCTCTCACCTTTCGGTTTCTCCTCCGCCTCATCTCCTCGATGTCGTCTAATGCTTTCGTTTCGACCCGCGCGTGCTCCTGCGCGCGAATCACCCACCCCACGAATTCGGCGACTCCGACGGGGAAGTTAGCAAGTTTCGTGGCGTCGCGTCAGCCAAATTACGAAAAGTTACCCGGACGACACTTCGGAAACTTTCCTGTTATTCGTATGCAAAAAGGATCCGGTTGTTTTGCGGAAATTGGACAAGCGGCGTAATCGCGAAGCAAGATAACAAGCACCGCGAAATGCTCTTGGAGAAATATAGAAGATATAAGTAATTTACGAAGTAAAATTGATACCCAGAACTTATAAAACTGATAACAGACTAGACGAGTATATATTTATCGTCGAGACGAGAACGACAAAAGAGAATTTGATAATTTCACAGCTGCCCACGCGTGAAATTACGATTGAAATCGTCAAGGGGACAGTCTTTAAATATTCTCAACGATAACAAGTTTCCCTAGTTGTGTACAGTTACATGGTTGCACTATGCACCATCGTTATAATGAACTCTGCGTTATATCTCGTCTCTGTATGTACGAGTGTGTACATCAGCAGCCATAGCTGTAACTATCTTGGGATTGACAGACGCTGATGTACGAAGATTTAACGCTGGTTAGGGAACCGAGGAGCACAGCTCACAATTCCAAACACTTGTCACGATGAGATGGTTTTTTTCTGCTTTTGAGAGATATACATCCTGTCAGTTTTCAATAATGGAAACATGTTTAGTCTCGAAACGAGGGGACGTAAATTTGAACTAATTCCTCATTAAGCTATCTAGGCCAAAATTCATTTATTTCATACGATTCGATGGAAAAATTTTTAGATAAGAATACGAAACTTACCCCTGATAAAGACGAATCGACGTTGAATCTCTTGAACGCGTTGTCTTGAACACACGGAAACGGATTTTTGCGTAGTCGCGCCTCGAAACCTTGAGCGAATACTGTCCAGGAAACCTTCACCTGTCAGTTCGGTGGCTTACCGCCTCCCATGATTCGTCAGGCAGATAACAGTAAAATGGTCAATCGTACCCCTTTCGTTCGGAAAGAAAAGTCCTTTTTCCGAAAAGAAGTGTCCTTCCTGATGGTCAACCTTCGTGTTTTGCCCGGCTTAAATTCGTTTATTACACCTTGCATGTTTTCGGGCTCGCAAACCCTTCCGACGGTGTTTTATTGTCAAGGTGAGCCATCAGGTAAATGGCGTTGCTTTTTCAGCGCCGAAAGGGTTATAAAAGAGTGCCTTCTACCCCTTTTCCGGAGACCTTCGGCTCGTCCGAGCCCCTTTTCCCTCTTTTTTATCCTTTAAATTGCTCACGGTCTACGCGGCAGTTTTATACGCGTTTTTAAACTCGAGACACGTGTCGACGTTCCTACCAAAATTCTAAAGAGAGAACAACGAACAAAAAACAGAAAATTGAGTGCATTAATATCTCGTAAACTGCACAAATGACTGACTGTTTTTAATATGCGTTAAAAGCGTGGATAAAGGTGTAAAAAATAGCTTTTGATTGTTCCGTGAAATATCATTTTCCGTCGATCGTTGATAAGATTAAATGCATAAGAGTTTCATTTACATTAATGAGTCAGACGATACCGTATAAAATAGGGATACGGAAGTATACAGTTTTCCTCGCGTCCATCGATTCCTGCGATACCATTTTTCACATGGGCAACGATCTTGAGGCAGGCGATCGAAGCACGCGAAGCGCGTGAACAAAGAGGGTGGCCCCGCGAGATGCTTGGAGGGTTGTTCGGTGCGCGCGCACCGGCTCAATATCAACCGGCGGCTCTAACCCAGCCTCGACCACGTGCGTGCACACAACGAAAATGCATCTATACATTTCTTCCCAGAAGCAGATCCTACCATCCCTCGACCTTTAGTCAGCATTCTACTCTGAAAAGTTTCCTCACGTCCTTTGGTAAGCTACCCCTCTGTCGCGTCCCGCCTGCACTCTATGGATCCCCTCGAATAATAAGCTCCCCCTTCTTCTCCTTTGTTTCGCTCTTAAGCAAAAGTTGTTGAGAAAGGCTGCCTCGGGTTTCATCGAGAAGAAATTTAACCGCTTGATGTTCCTCGTTCGTTTGGCGAACGAGCGTCGGCGCATGATCGCTCATAAATGCCGGGGCATTCTTCTAAAGCCTCGGCTCGCGTCAATCTGAATTTAGATTACGGAATAAATATTTGAAACCGTGGCCGCTGAAAAACTGCGCGGCCGAAATGAAAATTCTGCCTCGGGATTGGACACCGCTGCGACGGGAATAATTACTCCTCTCGAAGCTTTGTAATCAGCGTTCTGAACGAAAAAATGATTGATTGCATTTTTTTTTTCAAATCAGCCTTTATTTTCCTCTGCTCAGACCATTTTTTGAGATCAGGAGAAGATGAGAAAAGTTTTAATATCCTCCCGCGACAGAAGTTTCTCCGACAATTATGGGCGTCCGCGCGGGGCCGCGTTAAAGCGAAATGGATTCCAACGTATTATTATATTATTAGCGTGAAACTTGTCCGAGTGTTTTTTCGTCCCGACGGATAAGGACATATAGATCGATTTGCGTGAGCGTAGTGAACGCAATCGTCGGTATTATCTTGAGAAACGAGGCGAAGCCGAGAACGTCGTTCGATGTTCGATTTGCAGAAAAACATCTGCTCCTTCTTAGCGAGTAAATTATCTCGCAGGTGTTCTCGAATATAAAATTAGATAAGTGGATCGTACCGAGGAAGATGATCTCCGGACCGGTGATACTGATTTCTGTATCGTAACAATATTTTCATTCAAGCTATGATACTGCTCAGTCATCGATAAACGTTCAGCCGGATGGAATAATGTGAAATTAATATCATGAAACTTTTGAATAAAACTCGACCGAGTATACCTCTCGTTAGGAGGAACTAGATAAGAGGCACAGAACCGGGCGTTCACACGATGCGAGGCGCGACCATAAATCTCGCCCTTGCCGTCACGTTCCATATTTTCCTGGTACGCGGGACGAATACCAGTGTCGGAGATCGAACAGGGAAACGAGCGGATGATGGTGAGCAGACGAGGCTATTCTTGCTCTTCGGCTTCGACGTGACACGGATCGATACGACGATTTCATCTGTTACGGCTGAAAAAACTTGGCTCTGGTGAAGATGGACGTTCGACATTCAGTTTTAACGGCTTACTTAGAATGGTTTTAAATGATTAGGAAGGAAGCGGTAGATGGGATTGTCGATTTATCGATACACGTGGTTCGTAAATGAAATTTTATTGTAACAATCATTGCTAATAGTTTATTACATTGTTTTCAAATTGTTCATATTCCTGGCGTAACGATTATCACACGTAGATTTAACGATGTGAAAACGACAGCGCGCAATCATTATAAATCACGGAGTTAATTGCTGCGCTCGTGGATTCAATTCAAATTATCTATCGCGCGAAGTCGTTAATAATTTCTCTAATGTAGATACGCTAATGGAATTTCAACATCTTACACAAGGACAACAGCGGATTCCATGAATCGTTTGTATACGTTCTATTCTTACCCGCATAATTTTGCGCAACCAATCGACCTAAAAAAAATATTGTTCTTTGGATATTGGCATGGTTCCCTGGCATGGGCTCACGGAAATTTCGTAATGGTTCGCATCTGCACCCGGTCCGTCGGTACTCGATAACTGGCATCGATTTCGTTCTCTCGCTTTTTTCAATTTTCCCCGGATCGGCCACTTCGCCAAATATTAGATCAAATTTCGTTCGTTGTGTGTATTAACAATCCCGAGATATTTCTTCTTTCCCGACGCAAATCGAGGGAATTTCATCTTGATAAAACTCTCCGCGTATTCCGGGGGACGGGCTCTCACAGAGATTTCTTCCCGGGGAAGTGTATAAGTCGCTCCCGAGTTTTCAGCTTACGCTACAGAATTCCATCCGGCGCGAGTCCCTTCGCGAATTTCAATGAAATTGGAACCCACCGAAACTATCCTACGGGGTTGGCAGAACAAGACCGAGAAGAAACCGACTGACGTTTTTCAAACTAATCAATATGGTGACAGTTCTCGAGCTCGCTTCGAAAACGAGAAACGCTGCCACGTTCTTCCTTACTGTTCTACATTTGAATATTCGTGAAATAGAATTGTTACAACGTCTGCCCCGACGGTACTTTACGATTTTTAGCAGCAGTATGCGGGACGTGGTTTCGCCTTTGAATTTACGCCGGAATATGGCTGCGGGGAAATTACACAAATTAACCGTGGGTCAAAATTGCAGAGTGAATTATGCAATTACACGCGGGGCCAGGGTACATCGATGGCTGTTTCGTGATGCGAGACCAGTTACGAAGGGTTTAAACGGGAGGCGGCGGGAACCGGTGGGAAGGAGATTTTAGGAGGAGAAACGGGTTGCATCTCGGGATGGAAGGGAAAATAGATTGGTGGCTGCTTCTAACGGACGATGTTCTCATCCCGAACCGTTCTGGTGGGGGTGAGTGCCAATCAAGTCCTAATTAGCCGGTGCGGCGCGGCGGCGACGGTAACTGGTTTACCTCTCCCATGGTTCTTGTCCTTCGAGAGTCCATCCTATCCGCGGCCTTCTTCTCCATCCAGCTCCAGCCACCAGATGAAGGTGACGAGCCAGTTAATTGCTCGTTCGACTCGCCTTACCGGCAATCCATGGTTTCAAGCGATTGGCTTAAGCCTCGCTTTGATCCCTCTCGGAATTTCGGTAGACGTACTCGAACGATCACGAGTGCCCTATAAGTAACTAAGGAAGCTGTTCCGTTAAATCCGATAAAATATTTCTGATTTAAGAACTTAATCTTTATGATTATTCCAAATTCAAATTAAGCAAATTTTGTAAATCTACATTGAAAATCCTATTTAATGGCACTATGTAAATTTCTCCTTCGTATTTGACCGTACAAGATATTTCAAGTGAATTATAAATATTATGGTATCATTTTAAATTTGCATTCCAATTCAGAATGTAACGATGGATATTCAGTGTTAAGAAAGCACAACGTATTATTTCACTCGATTGTTTGCGTTCCCGCACCTACAATTTCACTGGTTATTTTATCGCGTTCAAAGCTTGCTTGCTCTCTGCCATAGTCACGAACTCCTTTGAATACACGAATTTACACGTTCTTTGAACTTGAGCTTAAAAACGGAAAGTAAACTTGCAAACAAGATATCGAATCGTTTGTTTGGAAGATGAGAGCTTGAAATTATACCGGCCGTGATTTCTAGGATTCAGTTTCTGATAAGGGAAGATTCGCTCTCGTCTTTTGTCTCGATCGACTAAGTATACGAACTCATAACTTCCCTTTTGATATAAAAAGTTTCCAACTACAGAAAGTAAGGGCATCTGAAGCTGGGATAGGAATGGAGCCGGCATTCCGTTCGAGACACCATTTTGTCCGCTTTTCGTCTCCCCCGTCGCCTCTATAATTCATTTCCCATAACTCCCATGGGATTGCATCATGGTCTCTCTACGAGGGGTTCCGAGCTGCCATACTGTTCGTATATCCGGGCTCAGCTGAGAGAAAAAAAAAAAATACTTGAGAAGACGAAATATTCCTCTGGAATTGAAACCCGTCGACCCGCGAATGTTTATAAATATTCCATTTCGGCGCCGACCGTGCGAATCGTTTACGCGTACGCGAAATTCTTGCGCTTATGCCGTGCCATTTCCTTTACTCATCCGTGTTACGAAAATACAGACAATTTTATTTAAAGAAGTAGGAATATTTCAAGCAGACTCAATGACGGATCGTGAGAATGTTGCAACCTCTTTGTGCGTAGGTGATAAACGATATTCGCTGGTATCTTCATGAAGATAACGCGAAGAATACGCCTCGCGTTATCTACATAAAGAGAGGAGTAAGAGAAAAATATTCCACTTCCACGACAGTTAAAGTGTTCAAATTCCCTGCTGTTCTTTACTTCCTATCACATTATACGATTTTGTATTCTTTATATTAATCATTATCCATAACTTAATCCCTGACAATGCGTTGCTTGCAAAGTTCAATCTCGTTGTCATAAAAAAAATCGCATATTTCAATTGAAATCGGTATTCAGCAAAATTGTTGCCAAGGGGTTGAAGGGACCAGAGTTAAATTACGAAAATTAGCATACATCGCGAATTCATTGAGGGAATCACAGGTGGCACGAGGTCCTTTTTTTCTTTTAAAGAGACGGGCAGAAAATTTGCATCACCCTTTGCGAGTGGCGCGTATTTTTGGCCCGAGAGTCCCTCGTTAACGCGGCGAAGGTTTTTCAGAAAGCGTACACCCGTTAAGCGAAGAATCTCGTTACCGCGAGGGAGTTCCATGTATAAAAAGAATTCTCGTTTTAACAACAACACCGGCTACTCATTTTCCTGGCTCGAATATTTCTCATTCAACAAAACATCGCGACCATTTAAAGCTTGTTATCGATTAAAACAACAAGTTCAACTCCTGTTCATTCTCCATTGTTTCAGAAAGCTTAGTCAGCGCGATGGTTTCTCATCGACTCACCCTGTATGTGCCGATAATCCGCATGTCGAAGGTTGTCTATAATTAGATTAGAAGCAGGGGTTCGCCATTTTAAGCGGTGACGCCGTCGTCCAGTCCTATTTCCAGGGCACCGTCGGGTGTGGGTTCGATCGAAAGATTTGTGTCTCGAGACATTCCACAGCGCGACCAAGTTGTCATTAATAATTCGTGAGAGGGCACATCTTAATCGTGATTTATTCTCGTCGATTAACAAAGCTCGCGTCTGTATTCGAAAGAACGTTTTGCAATCACACGTTTTGAAAAATATTTTTAACAAAGATTAGTCTCTCCTTCTTCCGAGTTGTTTAAGAACTGACTGAGTTACCGAAACGAGAAGTTGCGTTGAGAAGCGGTCGAGAGATGGACGAAATCAGCGAGGTCAGAAAGGGGTACGCAACCCTTCCGCCGCGGCGGCCACTTTTATAGTTTTATAGCTTTTTCGAACTGCCGTATCCCTTTACCGGCGGACCCTATTTGGCCTCTAAACCGAAGGACAATTCTCTCTCTCTCTCTCTCTCTGTATTCTTCCCACGAACCCTTTTTGCCTTATTGGATAGACACGGCGCAGTTGAAACTTGTACTCCTAGCAAATCGTATTTCCGTGGTACACGTGCTCGCAATACTTAGTTTACTTATTCAGTTTGATATACAGTGCGCGGATTTTTGTGAAGTGGACCCTTAAAAAAGTGACCATTCAGAAATTTGAGAATAAAAAGCGTCGTTATGGAACCGATTCAATTTCTGGTGTAATCGCGCGAGATTCCTTTGATCCAGAAATCTTGGGCGCGCCACGCGGTCCTAGATAACGACTCGGCTGGATTCCGTGAAAGTTTCAAAGTTTGATGAACACCCCTGCAGCTTAGACGGTAGTTGGCTGTTTAGGTGATCCGCCGCGCGCCGGTCCGACTTCCATCAGGACAGCTGAGCGTGTATTGCACCGCGATATCTCTGTCCCGCCCCTTGACGAAAAGTTTCCATTGGATATATCGTATCGTTCCGCCACCTTTTCTCGACCTCTTCTCAGTTTAATCAAACGCAAAGCGCATTAGGACGATCCTAATTTAAAGTTATATTCCTAAACGAGTATTTGACGACATCTGTTCATACGAACTGTGTCGCATTGCGAGATTAAGAAATCGCTGCGTGTCACAGGAATTATTGATGCAGGCCGGGGCCATAATTCAGTCGCGTATTCCGGTGTTCGAGTCTTGTTTAACTTGCCGCGTTACGACGTGCAAATTCCGCGAGAAACGAACGCGAGGCAGAAATTGTTCACGGTAGCGTGTATCCGGTAAGCAGGCATATACGTGTCACATATTTAAAGAATGCAACCCTGTATAAACGAGCAGGATGAAACAGTGTGGTGCGTGGCTTTTGCGTGGCTACTTGCTGCGTGAACCGTGAAGGCATGCTTTTTAGTGGCTCGTAAAGCGAATGAACCCGGTCACGTTTGCCTTTTGAGCGTCTCCCGGAATCGTCTTGGGCATCTCTCGGTTTCCTACTGCCTAGTCTATAGAATTATGCTCCCCTAGACATGCTGAATATTTACGCACATCCGAGTCTAGCTATTGAAAAATGTAGCAAGTTTTAAGAATAACTTTAACCAAATTCAAAATGCAGAAAGCTCTTTCAAACTTTCGATTCACTAAAACTAAAGTGGAAGAAGTATGCGTTTAACCTAACGAGCTGATACTTAATGATCTCTTTTCAATTCGTCGCTCAACCAGTTTTCTTCTGTAATTACTGCCTCTTTCTCTTCGTTAACACCTTGTATGTATTTACACGGCCGTCGCAGTTACTGGAGAACATGGTAATGCTTGTTATACCAGCATTACTTTAGAGATGACGATGGGATCGCGAAGAGGGAGGCAGGGGAAATACGGTTGAGAGGCTTACCGGGTACCGAGAGGTAACGGGGGGGGGACCGACATAGCAGATGGCAAGGTTCGATAAGACGATCGAGTGAAGCAGGTCGCGCCGAGGGATTTCATACGGTTTAATTACATCCACCGCGACCGATCGACTTAATTAGATCTTTTCATTCCTTTCGTGTTCCTTCAGAAACGAAATCTATATTCTTGAGCCGGTCGTAATGATAATACCGCGTTCGGAGAGGAACCACGGTCTGCGGTTAATTAGTAGACAGAAGCCGACCTTTGGAATTCACCGAACCAGCCGCCTCTCTCTCTCTCTCTCTC